>NW_008595621.1:44194-45925 GCF_000691845.1 Merops nubicus
ATAAGGGTCCTTCTTTTGGGTGACCAATCTGGAAAATTCCTCTGCAGACTCTGAAAACTTCGCCAGACTATGCCACTGATTTGAGGAGCAGAACAGCCTGACAGGGCTTTATTCTTTTCCTTTTTCTTATTCACAGACACAACTACATTGAAGGAACCAAAGTGTTTGCAGCCTTTTTCCTGGAGATATCAAACCTACATCGGCACTTACACGGAGCTTCCAACACAGAGACTAACAATTGATACACCATCGCAAGAAAATCAGCAAAACACTTTTTTAGTATTAAGCTTTCTAATTTCCTGATCTGGAAGAACATATAAATCACACATGCAGTGGATCTGGGTTGGTGGAAAAAATAAATGTCATGCTTTAACTTGGCATACTACTAGCTGGCATGCATTTGTGTCCAGTCAAGCTGGTGAACTTATTCCTATTGTTATAAAATAGGGTTTGTGAGCACAGTTTTAAGAATCACTACATAATCTATTTCCTTCATGTGACTCTTTTTTTTTTTTTTTTTTTTTAAATAGAAAAAAGCTTTTCTAAACCTCCCTTCTGGCCCAAGTCGATCATCAGAAGGGTGTTGTTTCACCCAGTTAGCAACTGGTGGTTGTTAATTACTTTTAAAGCATTAGTCTAATTTGATAATTCAGTCAAAGACAAATGATATAGCTTGAAATGAAAATAGTTGAGAGCTCTGTTTGCTGTTTAGGCAAAACACCTAGCACAAATCACACAATTCAAATCTGTATATTTTTATAATTTCAAAATGTGATTTTTAGTATAATATATAGTTAATTCACACACAACCAAACTAACAGAACCAGATTTAAACAAAAATTTAGTAGTGAATCCCGACTGTTAAAGCAAATGACATCGGTAATTAAACTACAGAAAATAGTTGGTATCTTTCCTTTCTGTCCTGCTACTTCCCTGCAAAAACCTGCAAGAAGAAAGGTGCTTCCAGGACCAGAAGACTCCTGTTTGCACATCATCAGCTTGTAGAATAGGTCCTCTGCAGTCTCTCAGTTCCCTGCACCTGCTGAAGCCATTTAGGAACCAGCACAGTAAGGAACACTGCAGGGGTGAGGACTCCGGCACCTGCAGAGGACGCAGGGCAGACTGCTCCATGCTTAAAAGCTATTGCTCCCTAAAGATAAATGATTTTTGCTGAAGTATTTGAAGACATACAATGGACATAAATCATTATTTTCAGTCTCATGTTTTGCAGGGGCTTTACAAAGTGACTTCAACCATCACTGAAAGAAACATCAACTTATAAATATGCTACTTCTGGCAGAAGAGTGGAAAGCTTGGTGAGTTGGTGGAGGTGGCAGATTTCCTCATGGAAGAGGTATGGAGGCTGTGTTCCAATGAGTATAACTGCTCTGAAAACCACTATAGTCCATGTTCTCTATGGCTTCTACAACAAAAACTAAAGGTGGGCTTATATTACATGTATTTTTTTTTTCTGTTGCTCTTTGGAACACCAAATAACAGCACAGGCACTATCACAGCAGTGAACTGAAATATGGTTCTGTTCTGAAATAGCCACTTACTGTCAGATTGAAACCATACGTGTGAAACAATAAGACAAATGAATTAGGCAGACCATCTTCACACCTTCAGTCCCAGAAGAGAGAAGAAGCAGAAAACTTCAATTTCAGATTCTCCTGGCCATGAAAGAAAGCACTGGGGAAGCCACTCCCACCCATGGCCATATCCAGAGCT
>NW_008595621.1:45955-54417 GCF_000691845.1 Merops nubicus
GTTTTTGCTTTTTTTTTTTTTATGTTGTGCGCCATCTCATCAGCCTTTTGGAAAAAAAAAAAAAAAAAAAAGGTGTGCATTGTATTGTTGTACACCATTTCTAGCCTCGTTACTTCTTTGCTGCATTAACAGCTATTTGTTCCCACAGTGAGTTAAAGGTAACTCTAAAATAATAGTGTTAGAAATAGGATTCAAGTTTGCTTGTATTTGTTAGCCTCATTCTAGATGTGCCATATGTCACGTCAGAGCATATTAGATATTCTCAAATCCTGACCAATTAACTACAGAAATCATGTGTACACTTTGTGTGTGTACATGTGCAAAAGCATGTACGTAGCTGTATATATAATGTGTGTATATATACTTGTACATATAGATACACATGTATGTTTAGAATATCTAATCCTGACGTTGTTGTTTAAAAAACGTGGTGGTTTTTTTCATTCTGACTCAGATTTTTCTTAGTAAAGGTTGAATAATGGCTTTTGGTTTTAGCCAATTTATGTGCAAAACTACGAATGCTGCCATATGTTTGCTAGCACAGTTTACACAATGTCACAGAAAAAGGCCATCCCAAAGAGGTGACTTTCCAGTGTAAATTGGACTGGTTAAGCTTTATTCTACACTAGTTTTCACACCCTGATAAAAGTCTGTTGATAATTTGTGTTTACTTCAGGGTACCTCTTCACAGTGAAACCTAAGTACTGTTTGTTTCACATATCATATT
Organism: Merops nubicus; assembly: GCF_000691845.1. Classification (NCBI taxonomy): domain Eukaryota; kingdom Metazoa; phylum Chordata; class Aves; order Coraciiformes; family Meropidae; genus Merops; species Merops nubicus. The sequence continues at coordinate 46,683 of NW_008595621.1, forward strand.
CTATGTAATCATATAAGAGGATGCTTTACTCATTAAACCTACCCAGGCAGCATAAAAAACCCTTGTTGAATGACCAACAGCAGCATCTATACCTTTGAGAGCTCAATTCAGATGCCAAGACTTGGATGCCTAATGCCACTGGCAATGTCCTATGGTACCTGAGAAATAAGCCCCAGGGATGGCACAGACAACTCAAGCCCTGTGTGAAGACTCCTCAGTGGAGTGGCACCTGGCAAATGCAGCGCCCCGGGGCACCTCTGATAGCATCAGGTGCCTATACATAGTGGGTCAAGGTCTGCCTGTCTCCCTCGTGCATCATCCCAAGTCTTCCTTCCTATAGGCTGTAGGGAACATCCACATTGTAGGGAATCAAACACTCAAGGCTGGGATCATATTTTCCTACCAATGATTATTAACGTGAAGGAAGAAATTGGAACATTTTCATTTCAATTTAAAATCAGTGGTCTTCAGTGTAAAAGTTGCTTTCTTTATACTAGATAAATCCAGTTTTTAATCCTTAAGTAATGTCTCAAAAGGGAAGACTAAAGAATGTAGCAGTCAGCTAAATCATGGAGAATGCATAAAATAAGATGCTGACAATAGGAGCTGAAGGCATGGAGAGATGAGCAGCCTCCTGAGACAAAGAACTAATCAGGTCACCATCTGCTTAGCCTCTGAAAGTGGAAGATTAGGCTTACTCACGTAGTTATGGTTTTCCTTTTCAGTAACATTACTCCCAAGATGCTTGACTTTGACTCCTGTTAGTTATTCTTCTCAGAATAGGACATTTAGCTTCCTTGACACGATGTTATAAAATGCCTTGCTGGTTAAGGATGTCCATAGTCCATGTTTGGACAGGGGAGATTGTGCAACTGCGCCCTTACCAGTGCCACAGCAGCCCGTGCCACAGTGGCTGGTGCCAGTGAGGAGCTACGGTCCCCTTGTTCCTGCTAGAAATTTCCACCTGCAAGCAATAGGTAAAGTTAAAATACTGATGCATGAAAAGAGCCCTGAACAGAGTCTTCTCACTTTATAGATCCTGTTTAGTCCTCCTGGTTCGCCTCCACGTCACTCGTCACTGAGTGTGGGGGTGCCTGTGTGTGGGTGCCTGCATACGTAGCTGCACACCCTTGTTCTCACCTGCCCCAGGGGCTGTCCCCTCTGGTTACCAAAACTCTCACTGCCAGCTACTTTCCACCACACGATTTTCTAAGATCCTAAAAACCATTTGCAGTTTCTCACCCCTTCTCCTTTTCTCATATTCTCAAATATGTCTGTTTTTAGAAGAAAGATGCTGACTGTGGAATTGGTCAGAAGTGCAGGCATTACCATGGATTTGGTGCCAGTTATTCTCTTGCAGGGAAAAAGAGTGGTGGTACTCCAACACTTATTGCCCCAAGGCGAAGCTTACTTGATTTTCAAATTTATACTTCTTGTCATAGAATATCTCAAGTTGAAAGGGACCCATAAGGACCATCCAGTCCAACTCCATATATGTCCATGTGTCTGTATTTTGAGCTGCAGACACACCGAATCCTTTAAGAGGAAAATCATTATATAATTATTTAAAAAATAAAAATATGAACAGTTCTTTGCCAATAGAGTGTATTTTTGTCTGCCAAGTATTTCAGTGATCTTCTCACTTGAATTCTTTGGAGACAGGATGAAGAACACCTTCACGTTACAGGTCATTTTGACACACACGTAGGAAATGCTTTTCCTGCAATTCTGCTACATTAGATTACATAAAAAATAGACCATGAAATTCAAGCTCACTTGCTAACAATGCAAGCATGGCGACACACAACTTTGCAAACTCTTCACAGAGTTGTTTAGAAGTCATTTGGGTATCTCCACTACTTTGTAAGAAGGCAGGTGCAAAAAGAGCTGCTGTTGGTTGTAACAGGGCTGTCCAGCCCTGCCTGAGGAGCACCAGTTCCTGCAAAGCCTCTACCTGATTCTGCAACCCACAAACAGAATGAGTTGCTTGAGATGAATGGTGATGGTTCCTAGTTACTTTATCCATGCTTACTGAGTTTTAAAAATTGCAAATACTACCTGAGAGCATGCTTGCATTTTGTTATAGAATTCCTCCCAGGCTCTTTGTGTGGAACTTGTCATGTTCACTTGCTCCTCAAGGCAGGAACGACAGCTGTGTTTCTTTGTGGACTTAAATTAAGAAGATGTGTAAAAGTGCTTGCAAAAACATAACTAGGCATTAAATTTGGATTCTGTTTGCTAAGGAACTTTACTCTTGGGAGGGGAAAAAAAACCCAAACAGAACCTTGCTTAAGCTTCAAAGTACACACTGTACAAGGTGCATCCTGACAACCAAGAAAAATGGTCGTGTTCTTTACCTGATGAGCATTTGAGAACTTCAGTGTATGACTGGGAAATGCTTCCCATAAAGCTGACAGTTTACACAGGTTCTTATTTCAGTGGATGTAGCTCTAACAGGACTTGGATGCATGTGCCAGGTGGAGAAGATGCTGAATGAGTGAAGATGAAAAATAAGGATTAAATCTGTATTTCATGTAGTATGACTTTCTTTGCAAGTTCTTATCGGGTCTGATACCATGTTAAATCTTAAAGTTAATGTATTGATGCATAATGTACCAGACTTGATGTTTATATTTGAGATATTTGTCTTTCAGAAACTTGCTTTGTGGGTTTGTGAGATTAATTATACAGCGGCAGAGCTGTAAATAGTGGCAAGCTGGACATCTTCACAGAGGGTAATAAATGAATCTCTTTCATTTTACTGCAATGAATTACCTTTTTATTAAAAAAAAAAAAAACACAGTACAAAAAAAACAAATCCTGGGAGGTTTGGCATTGTCAGCCTCCAGACAGGCTTGTATATAGCTGTAGTTAAAAGAAACCAGACGTTGTGGATGTGTATGTGTGAATAATACTGATGTTGCCACCTGCCTCAGAACCATCTCAGTCATCTCTCACTGTGAGATAACATGAAGTGCCAGCCAACTGCATGTTCCCCATCCTTTAGATGCAGTTACCTTTTCCTTTTCTTTTTTTTTGTATCTGTAAGAATAATTCAAATATAACGCTAGCCATGTATTTCTATTTGTGGAGCTGAATGGGATTTCCCCCTCTGCCTCCCCCGCCCCAAACTTAGAATTGTAACAGTAATCTCTGTAAGAGAAACTGGAAAATATTCAACACGACATGCTCCTCATGCCTTCTGGTGTGAGGAAACAAAGTGGTGGCAGAGCTGTCATAAGAATTTCCTGTAAATTTGCATCACTTTTTTTCACACTTAGAAATTCAAGAGTCAGTAATGCATCGCCGCCTGTGCATTTCTGCCTTCTGACAAGACAGCCAATTCTGTACACAGGGTTAACGCCACCAATTTGGCACAAACCCCAACATTCCAGTGACTGCTTCAAATAATAGTTTCATTTAGGCACAGTGGAAGGACAAGTAAAATCTGGCAAGTATGTCCTTTTTCAAGCCCTTGTCATGGAGGGGGTTTCTGGAAACAAAAAGTTAGTTCCATAGTCCACTTTTTATTGAAAAGCAGTGGACTGAAAGAAAATACACTTTAAACAAACCAACCAATCCATGATGGAGAGATGTCGTGCTACCTTCATTGCTGGTGAGCAAGCAATGACAGTCTGTGGTGCCTTTGCCAGGTCACCACTGTAACAGGCACTCAGAAGTGAATGGGCCCAAGGAAAATAAACTAATTCTCGCCTGCAGTTCTCTCTAGGAGGTGGTCTATTTAAATTGGGATTTTCTGAATGGAACAGCCTGGAGACTTAAAAGATGTGTGTCCATGAATCAAAAATCCAGTTGTCTGATTCAAGCAACCTCAGTATTAGGCAGCAAGGAAAAAAAATTAAGAGAACTGATTTACTGGTACACTCATACTGACAGAAACGCCTGTGATGTCACTTGTGTGTTTTGTTGTGTGTGCAACACATTTTAATTGTCTGTGCTTATATACAATTGTTTTACATAACCACTTATTACTATTTTTTTTTTTTAATGATTTTGACTCCTGTGACATTGTGCAGATAGCCATTGACTGCTGTTCTAGACATTTACAGACCATAACTGTTACACATGTCTCTCACCGCTTCCCAGCTGTACGTAGCTCGGCTTTAGGGGAACATAACTCAGGGCGGTTCAAAGACACCACGTCTGGCTCCTCTTGCACCCCTGTGAAGACTGCTCAGTGCACGTCAGATATCCATGGATCCCGTGCTCCCGTGTTGCAGGCTTCAGGGACCTGTTGTGTGGCCATTTGCAGGATCAGCACTTTACAGGTAAATGCGCTTTAGTGTAATTTCTTAAGCTGTCAGTCCAGGCTTCATAACAACTCATAATTCCACACAAATAATGCCTTTGTTTTGCAATAGGAAAGGTGTGTTTTTGTTTTTTTTTTCTTTTTTAAGCTACAGTTATGTCTTAATTTATCCAAATATAAAAGCAGAAAGGATAAATGTTAAGCCTGTATAAATGCAGCTACGCCTCTCCTAAGGTACACGTTGTGCTCCTTGCACTTGGAAAAGAGGCTGGCACGATTCCCTGAAGTGGAACAAGCCCAGTTTAATTTCTTCAAGCACTGAGTAGAAAGCCTGTGATGCTTCTGGTTCCAGCAGGCCCCGAGGACACATCCTGTGGGCCAGAGGGAAGGATCTGCACCCACTGTTACTCTCCTTTGTTACAACTCATAACTCTAAATATTAGCCTTAGGAGAAGGGGGAACTTCAAGCATTATCTCATCTTTTTCAAATACCTGTAACATCTACATGTAAAGTGCTATAAATAACATTTTTCAGTGGAAAAAAAAAAATTCTTCTCTTGTAACTGTTTGAAAATTTTTTTTTTCTGGATTTTATGAAGTTATAAGGAATTCAAACAGATCCCTTCTAAGCATTCATTAAAGCCTGTGTGCCTTCTTTATAATTTTTCTCAAACATTTCTACTGCAGTTACAATAACAGGAAAAATTGGGAGACGATGTCACTTAGTCCATTTTTACTTGTTTGCCTAAGGTTCCCCACAAAACAACAGCACAGTTTCTGAAGGTGCCCAGCAGCGGGTGAGGGTCCTGTTTTGTGACGTGGGTAACCCTCTGTACTCGGAACACGTGTGACCCGGCCAAGGCCTGCAGCTCCTCTGGCTTCCCCGGGCACCTTCTGCTCAGACCTTGGTGCTCCAGCAGCACCTTGAGAAGACCAAAGCGCAATGTTCTGCTTGCCATGGCCTAGCTGTGAATTCTTCTGTGGTGCCATCACGCTGATCTCACCGAGCGTTCGCCCAAGGTGAAGGGAAGAACAGAGGGGCCCTTTCGTTCCATCACCAATACACATGAAAGAAGATTTCACCCAATAACTCATGCACTAAATTAAAAACCAAAACAATAAACCAAACCAAAAACATTAAGAAAAACATTTAGTCACGCTTTTCAACTGGAAGAAAAGCCACCACTTGCTCAGGCTTTTCAAAGGTGAGTTGTCTTTTCTGTGGGGGTAAAAAAATATTTTGCGTTAAAAAAGGGAAGCTATAAGTGTGCATATGTGCATAGGTAACTGACATTTAAAAAAGTTCCTGGTGTTTATACCTTCATTATTCCATTTGATGTACACTGTTGGGTGTAACTGCATTGTCAGAGTAAGGATATTTAAAGAGCTTTTCTTCAAAAATTTGCTACTCTGGGAACAAGTAACGGTGGTTAAGCAACTCTTCTGGACAATATTGTCAGCTACTTGACCATCCTTTGGACAAGTGTCATTTGGAGGACCCATCAGAGACATTAGCACCTACATGATAATCATCAAGTCATGGCGTTGCTTCTCTAAATAAATTTGATGTGCAAGAAAACCTGTAATGCAGACATGTTCACTGTGATTACTGTGACTGCCTTTCTCCTGTGAAATGACCAATTTCTGGTGGTAACAACCACAAAGCTGCGTGTGTTTCCCCTCTGTGAACAAGTGGGGAGTATGAAGAAGGCATGGCAGGCAGGTGGAGTTCTGAGTTACACAGCTAAGGTAGGAGCTGCTACTACTCTGAGTGAGCAAGGCTGCTAGTACAATCGGTGTTCTGGTGTGGAAGAAATACACCCACTGCAGAATCATTCCTAATGTCATGTTCTGTTAGAAAATAAATACATTCTGTGTTTACAATCCCTTTATAAATTCATCTATTAACTAATACATGCTTTACTAATTAATAATTGACTTATTTATTCAGTTTGCATTTCAATATATTTTAATCAGTAAAAACATTTCAGAACAAACAAGTATTTAAATTTTTAGCATGACTTTAAAATTATGTACGTACCTGAACCATTAAATGTAGTGATGTCTGTAAACATCTAAGAGATAGAGATTAAAATTACAAATATTAATTATTTTGTTACAGATATAATTTTCCTTTTATTAACAGCTATTCTGCCTTAATTTTTGCTTCTACTATAGCAATGGCTCCCTCTTCAGGCTTTTCTGAAAAAGAAATATTGCTTGTTTTCCTTTTCTTTTAGAAATATTACACCTTACAAAACTCCAGCTCTCGTGGTTGTTCTTTCTATGCCAGTATGTTCCCCCTTGGTAAGGAGATGATGAAAGAACTGACAGACTGGGTATTCTGGCCTGGATTTAAATATAGGTGTTGCTTCAAGCCCAGACCTACAAAAATTCTCAGGCACAGAAAAGGAAATTGTGAAGTGCAGAGAAACTGAGCTTGAGGGGCATCAAACGGCTGTTTTAACTAGTTTCAAGAACAATTAGACTGTTCTTAATCAGATCATTGTTAAAACTGCCAATAGTCTCTTGATATCCTATTAAAGTTCTTAGATGTCCTTATAAATACATATATAATCAAATATAGTTTTACTGCAAATTAACCAGTCTTCCTCTGGGTAGCCTTGTTGTTGTGCAGAGGACAACTGAAATATGTACTACAACCTCATGACACTGGACAAAGATATCTCCTTCTACTACCTGTGTTCTGTGATGCTTTATCTACTGACACTTGTGTTTTAAACTTTGTTCAACCATTTCAATCTTCACCAAGACTGTAGTCATTCATCCAGGGTCTCCATTTTTGTTCAATGAACAGCTCAGGCTGTAGTGACCGCTCACCCCCAAGCCATGCTTAAGTCTTTAAACCCCATTCCAGAATACGCAGTGCAGTGTCATCAGGCTAAGAAGTTAGGCAATGACTGCTTGGCTAAACGAAATGGCAAGTTGTTAGGCCTAATTAATAAGCCTGACTGTGCCTTATATACACTGTATGACTGGGAAACGTCAGTGAAGCTCCAAACACAGTCACAATGTGGGGGGGCTGTTTTCTCTTGACACCTCCCTTCAATGGCCTCAAAGAATGCTATGTGCTGTTTAACGTACTTTGACATGCTAAAAAATACTGTGCAGTTGTAATATAAATAGAAAAAAAAATGTATTTTTAAAAGTGTAAGCAACTACACCTGTGTCATATCGATGTTGATGCTCTTAAGACCATGCATCTTTAGTTTTGTTATTAATCGTGTGACTTATCTTAAAAAAACGGGTGAGAGAACACAGAGCGTTACAACATGATGGTTTCTTCCCCAGTTTACAAACGGAGGACGTTTTACAGATCGCCCCCGTCTCCCTTATCCGGCCGTTTCACGCCTGAACGGCGCCCTCTGACAGCACACTGACAGGAGCCCAGCCCGTTCCTCGGAGCCCTCGCACCGCCCTCCGCCCGAGCGCTCAGCGACCGGC
>NW_008595622.1:0-28985 GCF_000691845.1 Merops nubicus
GTGGGCTCTGCTCACCACAACACATTCAGTAAAAGGAGTAGCACTTCACCGGGGCAAACCACAGCAACTACCTGCCTTCATTAGGCAAGAATATAATATTGAGTTGACAATGACATTTTGGAGTGCTATATTAGCTATAGCACCAAGTTCCCTTTGTTTAATAACCTTATAGAATTAATTTTCATTGGCTGTTATAGTCAGTTCAGTCAGTTCATATATTTCAACTTCCTCAGGAAGCTGATCTACTCTAAATAAAGATAGGATATTTGCTGAAAGGAAAATACACGTTTTCAAGAGGGGCTTTAAGATCTTGTCATTTTGACAAGTATTATATCTAGCAATCCTATTCAATTTTTTTAGGTCTTTTCCCTCTCTTTTTTCTTATTGTAAGAAAAGTAGGCAGCACATTGCACTTCAAACACTTGCAAGCAGCAATCTTTACAAACCAAAGAAGATTCACATATTTTTATTCCAAACCACTTACTGCAATGCATTTCAGGAATAGAGAAAGCACTTTTGAGGGTGCCTGTTGACTAGTCCAGGAGACTGCAAATAAACGTGCAATGAGAAGTAATTTACCTTCAGAAGTACAGTACATCTTGCAATTATCTCCTGTTAATGAAGAGCTACTCATCCTAATGTAAACAACAGATCTCTTACTGTGATTTCAGTATGGTAAATCAGACATGCAATGCACACTAGCATCCTTCTTTAATGGTTACAAGTCTGTGCTATGAAAACTTTCTGCACTACATATAAGGACACTCAGATTGAAGATTTAATTACAAGCTGCTGAGTGCTCTGGCCATGAACTAGTGTGTGAACAGCTGTACTGAAAACTGTCCATAAGCCAGCAGTCCATGCATGCTGAAACACTCAGCTGACAGCAAGAGGAAGGCCTTGGTGTGAGTGCACTTCAGGACTCGGCTCCAGGAACACCCAAACCAGGTCATCAAACACACCAGCCATCTTCAGAGGCAGGAAGTAAGGAGAAGAACTTCAAAACTGGGGGTGAGTTAGGCCCATGCAGTGCCAGTGAGCACTAGAAAAGACTGCATTAGCATGCCTTGGGCATTAGTCTTGTACTCTCAGCCACATATGAGCAAAGACACCAAGCTTTAATTTTTCCCTCATCCCTTCTTCCCACAAATGCTAAGCCAAGCAATGGTTTATACTGATTCTGGGCTGCAATGTCTATGCCAGTTAGTTACTTCCCATGCATTAGCTACCAAAGTGCTTCAGTAAGAATGGAACTCCTAATATACAGTGTTACCATAAATCCTCACCGTGGGAGCTCTGAATTTGGAGACCAAGCTGCCTGTAAATATATTTTGTTAATGTGAGTGGGCAACAATATTTTATTGAGTCTTGTTTTATAGCCGTGATACACAAAATTTGTTGTGATGTCTTTTTTCCTCTCTCTCTCTCTGACTTATAAAACACTTCAGAACTGGAGAGGTGTGAAAATGTAATCTTCAGTACTTACCAAAATCTGTCCTTATTAACAGAGAACCATCAGAGTCCCAGTTCAGTTATGCTGCCTCAGGGGTAGTCACTCACTTTGGTGTCAAATAGATGCCAAAGTACTGTTTTCAGTAGTGATGCACTTTATACAATATATGAGTTCTCCAGGCATGGATGAGGACCTCACTGCACTGGGATGTATATGCCTACAGGGAACGTAACCCAGTGCTACTTCTGTTTATTTTAGAGTCCCTTTGTGCTCAGGGAGGTAGCACACAACATTTGGAATTCAAGAAACATTTTTTTCTACTTAAGACCTTTGCTTAATTTATTTGGTATCGGTGCTTGTCTTGGTTTTGATGTGGAAATTTTCAAAACAATTGGCTTAGCCATAGTTGCAGTATGACGGACGTGTTAATAATTTTTAAAACATGTTTAAAATAGTTTGCAACTAATATATTAATTAGAATACAAGTTTTTCTCAGCTAACTTGCTTAGCCATAAAGGGAATATGAGTTAGCTGGAGAAGTGTATTTTGACCACTGGAGGGCTCCTACATTTTTTCTCAATACTAAATAAAAGCACTAGACTAGTGTCTGGCCTCTTTTAAAGTTACTGAAAGAATAGTCTGCAGCTAGCAGTGTATTTGATGAAATTCACCTGTGTTTCTACTTGGATCACGGTGGACAGAATGTGAAAGTACTGAACTTATAAATTATTCAAATATAGTCACAAATGTTTTCACCAAATATTTTCAGGTTTGCAGATTGACCAAATGTTGACATTCCAGTTGAGTATCTGGTTCGCAATTTGCATTGCCACTTCAGCACCAAAGTCAATCTAAACTTTTAATTGTGGCCTCAATTGTGTGAATCATTTCATTTGTATATCATTTGCCAAATAGTACAAACGGCCAGATAAGAGGCCACTGAAGGCAAAGGAAAAACTCCTGTTGATTTGTGTCACTTCTGGATGAGGCCAAGCCTGCATATTGATCATTCTTTCTGTGATTCCATCAGTGAGAAAGAGAAAAAAAATCACTACACTGTTCTTAACTAGGAAAAGTAACCAGGATTCGTAAATTTTATGTCCAAACCCACAAATTAATTTATGTTTTTAGGGACTGCTTGAGCTGTGAACACTGATTTGCAGGCCTGTTTGGGATAGGAATGCAGGATCTTCTCCAATCTTTGTGGGAAATGAACAAGTAGTTATTTTCAGGGTCCAGATCAAACACATTGCTGACATGTCACTGACTGTGACCTGATATACACATCACACTCAGAGTAAAAAGCTTTATTCAGCCTGCTTAATGATAATAGGTCGCTTGACATAGTCAAAAGTCAAAGGAGCTGTGCTGATGTAGAGGATCCGCCCCTATTTACAGACTGACTCAATCTCTTCTTTTTCCAGACCACCAGTGCCTTCCAGGCCAATGGACACTCCCTGGAACATCTTACAGGGTGTTTTTGTGGCTACACTTGGACCTTTGCATGGAAGTTACTATAGCGCTACATCCCACTACTTTCCATTTCCAGTGGACAAACATCCACTTCTCAGTCCTCTCAGGTCCGCCCAGACAGACACACTCCTCCTGTCTTATGAGTATTGATGCTGCTCATGCTACCAGCAGAGAATTTTTGCTGGGATCTCAAAAGGAGGCTACCATTTTTCCTCAGTTCCTTGCAAATGTAACCTCCTTTATAAAACCATTTTGTCTTTGCCCAGTACTCACAAGCTCCACTCAAGAAAAAGACCTTTGGTAGACATTTTCTGGTTGAATGCTATATGATCGGTATCATATATATGGCCAAGCCAAAATAAACATGTCAGGTTGACAAAAATGTCCTACTAAAAATTAACAAACTACTTTATGGACTTCTGATGAAAGATGACTGTTTCATAAAAGTTAAAATGAGAGGTTGCTGGGAGCCAGAGGAATGAAACTCTTTCATTTCTCTCGTGACTGATAAAACACTAGCACAATAAATATTTATCGAATTTATAGCTCCAGCTCATGAAGTAATTGAAATGACAGAATATATTCTCCAGGAGAACAACAATAACACAAGGACAAATTAATTCTCATACATGTTTTTAAAAATTTATTATGGGTCTTTAACCTTTTTAAACATGCTGAAGAAACAGAGCACAAGGCTTTCATCCTCCTTAGACTTTAATGCTAGGGGGCGGTCACACTTTCTAAAAACAATGCACAATAAAGTAATGAATTCTCTGCATTCTTCCATTTTCATTTAAAACCTGTAGCAGTTATCAAAACTTTCACTTTGACTTGGGATTACTCAAAGGAGGATGCTTACCTTAAGCCCATTTACTCCTTGTGAGTGAACACATCTGTGGTTCTAGCAACATTATATAGTTTACCTGCTTTGAAGCTTTGCCTTACTGTCCACCGATGCCATGAAACATGAGTATCTGCAGGATGAAACAGATTTCTGGGAGTCAAGTCCCTAGTAAGATTTGAGGAACCTGTGGCTCTTTTTCTTTTAGACTATAGGAAGTTCTTCTCACCATCTGTGTTAGTTTGGTTCAGATCTAAGCACAGAGAAGAAGACTGGAGGCAGTCACAGTGGGAAGCTTTTGCAGTAGGAATGGGCAGCCATAACTTCCTGGTGGAAGTTTGACATGAGACATGGTACTCATGCTCTGAGTTTGACTTTTCTCCTGGGGAAAATTATCTCCAGATTGCTTCACTGCTTGCAGATTGTTTCAGTCTCCTTTATGGCATATAAATGTCTTTCAAGCACAAATTAGATGGCACTGACTTAACTTAGACTTCAAGTGTAAAAAGCTACATTTTATGCTAAAAAAAAAATAAAATTACCCCAATAGAAAAGCCCTGCCCATCTCATCTTTTAGGATCTTTTCTTTCTCCTCAGATAAATACAACAATGCCCACCACAAAATTACCAGAAAAACTGGAATTTATTTTTTCCAGTTTTGACTAAAATTTGGGGGGGAAAAAAAAGTTTTCCAAGTGCTTATTTCTGGGTTGTGTCTCAGTTTTTCATGTTTGGTGCATTGCACAGATTGTACCTGCTTATAGACCATGCAAAGGTGCAGGTCCTGTGTAAATTCACTGAAAGACAGGAGTGCCCCAAGGGATGCAAGACTGTTTTCAGCATCATCAAACTCTTATCAAAGGCTTTCACACTGCTGACACTCATGCGTATGAAGTGAACACAACGCAAACATCTGCAGTGACAGCAGGCAGAGGACACTCTCTTATGCTCAAAAACTGCATGCAGCTACAGCTCAGGTGTCAAGATAATTGCTGGAAGAACTGAGCCTCTAACCCCTCCACAGGCTATTTTGATCCCATTTCATCCCATCTTCTCAATGTTAACAATCCTGTTGTATGTAAAGCACGCTCTTATTTCACTCCTCTTTTTAATTATGGTAGTAAAGGTTTACCCCTGAAATAAATGTAGTTAAGAAAGCTTCCCACCATCATGATAAAGAACCCCTTCATGTTTTGTATCTTTAATACAGTTAATTTGCAAGGTCCTCTAAGAGCAGCTGCTAGTTTTATGTGTCAAACAACTACCACACAAAAGAGAGCGTGGCAGTGAGCTGTGGGTTTTGCTGACACAGCGCACTGGTTCAATTGAAAACAAGAAATAGAAGGAGCAGTCTGAGAAACCTGACACTAACTGTTACCTTCAGAAGTTGAAACTTAAGAAAATAAAATGAAGTATGCATATTACTCTTTTTTTAAAAAAACAAATTTTGTTAAATGGTGTTGGAGACAGGTAATGGACAACTTCTTCCAAAGAAAGATCTGTTACAAAGAAGAAGAGAGGAAGATGGAGAAGGTGCCATTTTTATATCACTATAGTAAACACCTAATGCACTGTAAACAGAGCAAGTCATGCACTTAAACATGAAGAAGCTCTTTTTTAATCATCTGAATAGAAATTTAATATCTTTGCATTTGCTAAGTAAGGCAGCCTGCCCAAACAACCAGATACACAAAGCCTTATGCATTTATTCTGCCTTTGTTGCTACTGAACAAAGCTTCTAAGTCAGAAGCATTAAGGTTGGTATTTACTAAGAAGTTGCACATGAGGGCTCATTAGGAAAATTAGGGTATCCAAACACGTAAGGAAATACAAGAAATCAAATAGTTACATACACAGTACGATAAAAAAATGCCATGAGTATTTCCAGTAGTTTTGCTCTTCTAAATTATGAGGTTCAACACCTGCGACCAATTCTCCAGGCCACCCTCAGCTGCATGGTGCTGAGCAACAGCAGCACAGACCGAGGTCACACTATGAGGAGTGGAGGACTCAGGCTTATGTGAGCATGATATGCTGCAGAAAGCCTTTGCTACCAACCCTGCCCAATACTGAGCTATAGTAAGAACGGGAGAACATTAAAAAAAAAAAAAAAATTAAAAATGCAACAACAACCAAAGCATTCCCACTCAGGAGACCTATGAACTTGGGTAGTGCTGTTTAAGTATTATATGGACACTGTCTGACAGCTTCCAGCACTTCACAATAGTCATACCTGGCTCTTTTCAGAAGATGGTTTCATAAGGTAGGAGCACTGCCACTGTGACAAACAGTTACACTTCCACTTTGTTTTCCCTCTTTGTCTGCACTCCTGGCAGGAAGGGTGGCCTCTGTCAAACATCAAGATCACTTAATGTAGGAAAATGCATCTTTCCAGTCTGGAAGAATTAAAACAAATTTGCTAGTCAAAACTGAGTAACAATGAAGAGACTCATATTCGATATATCATCAAAGCTCACATACTGCAACAGCAAGACAGCCCTCCACCACAGTAGCTGCAAGCACTACAACAGATGTAGAATATCTTCCAAGAAGCCTGTCAAATGTACAGGCAGCCCCTCCTAACTCTGTGGACGAATGCAGAATCAGGTCTGTAGATCTTCAGGAGGTAGCAAATATTTCTAATGCTTGTGCTGAGGCTACCAGAACACATTAGAAATCCTTTTGTGCAATAGCTATAGAGTCAGTTTTGCAGAAAGGTAGCAAATCTTCCCTTTGCATAGGCTGAAAATGAAGCAAGATCTCAGATGAAGACCAGAGTACGAATATATGCAAATTCCTAATAAGAATATCAATATGAAGAATTCTTTCAGAGGTAGAAGAGATCTGATTTGCCCTCTGGATCAAACAGTTCTTGTAGATGGTATTTCAGTAGGAAAATATGATATTCTGAGCTAAAATCTTTCACAACATGAGTTTTAAGTAAACAGCTTGCCTTAAAGTACTTTGTTCTCACCATGATAGTCCTTCCCTGTAGCCACATTCAAAAGCTTTATGCATGACTGCAATAACTGTGACAGGAAAGAAGAAGGGTGCTCCTCAGCCCCAGGGCATTTGCCTGGCACAGGGATTCCTGAGTTCAGGTTCCTGCTTTGAAACGTGTACCTAGAAGAAGCATTTGGTCTTTTAGTGATATGAGCAGCTCTGCACAGTACCTCTTCGACAAGCAAGGTAACTACATGGTACCCCTTTCCCTGCACTTCTCCGTACAGTTACAACTTTTATTCATCAGGATCCATGTAGCTCACTCCTTCTGGTGAATTTATAACAAAGATAACTCTCTGAGGTCAAATTTTTATCTTATTTCCTTCTTAGCATTTATATTAAGATATTTTAAAAGCTTAGGAACTTCTGTCTATGCACCACTTCTCTACATATGCTCATACTCTCGTCACTTACAATTGTTCCATTATTGCTGAGTATGAAATGTAAATTGGCTTTATTGATCACCATGCTGCCATATGCAGCTGTATTGCTCTAATATTTTAAACACTTTGGGTCAAATACAAGAAGCTGATTGGTGCCTGCATGTATCTTTGATACCTTTGATCTGCACAGACAACACATAGGGAAGGGCTACAATCAGCCGTTTTACAGCAAGGAAGTGAGGCACAGAGAAGCTAGAAGCCTGTCCAGGGTATTGGTGGCACTGCCAAGAACTGCTTTCCACATCTCAGACTAATGTCTTAACCAAAGGACTCACCACCCATGCTAGCAGGAAGAAGACATCCTTCTTTCTAGCAGTTATGCATTTTGCTTCCATTGAGGCTTATAAATTGCAGATTCCTGGAAAATCATATCACCATTCCTTTCATATTTGTGAAAAATATTTTATGTGTCCTTTTTATGAATAGTTCCTACCGTTCTCTTCGCATCCTGACTCATAGATTTGGCTTTAATTTGATTTCTTCTTTTGTTTGTGCTTAAGGCTATAGTTTATTCTTCAGAAAGTTGAGAGAGATATATATATATACACACACATGTATGGGTGTGAATTCATATATAAATACACATGTTCACATGTGCAACAGATTTATGTATCATATCAAACTAATGCAAATGAACATATAGTTTTGACTCTTCTTCCACTTTGTTTTCCTATAGGGAATTAGTAAGATGTAGTAGCTTCATGACTTGAAACATGGGACCATGATATTGCTATTTCTACACTTCCAAGGAGAGTGCAGGTGTTTCAAAGCATTTATGAAATTCCTTGATTGACTCTTATATAGAAATCTATTGACAATAAGTTGAACCTTTGCAGCTAGGCTGTAAAAGATTTGATTATAGTAACAATACTAACCACCATGAATGTCATAAATCTTAAGAGAAAGGACACATATGTCACATATAATGCATGGAAAACTTGTCCTTTTATCATGGATAACTTACCATTGTGTAGATACTCTGCTGATCAGCTATTGCATTATTTGAATAAGTATCTGATGTCTTGTTTTCTTTCAAGGAGGCAGGTGCAGGATGAAGCAGGAAGCCTGCCAAGAAAGATGATAAATTGCCTCTCGGTGCTGGGGACCAGTGCTTAACATTAAAGCAATGCTGCCAGGAATTAAAGTAGTAGAGTAATAAGAAACTAGGAAGAAAATAACTTCTTATCCCCCATTAAACAGATTGGCTCCATTTTCTTTTTCCATTATAATTTCTAGTACATCTAAACAAAAAACTCTCATTGTTCCAAAACAAGCAAAGTGAAATAGGTTTGGAAAACATCCTGTGGCTTACAAGCCATAGAACTATACTGTAAAGATACCAGCTGCTTTTCTGCCAGGGGAGTAATCTTGAAGTTAACAAGTTCAAATAAAACTTTACAGAAAAATAATTGAAAAGAAGTGTGGCCAAGATTTTTAAATCCTTGTCCTTTTTGGCAAGTGTTACTTCCTGGGTGAACCAGCTCACTCAGTAACTAAATCATGGTGTAGTCAGAAGTAATAGAGAACCCAGAAGGTCCCAAGTTTCCTTGTCTACTGTTTAGCCCTTACTCCACTACATCTGCACTAATATGAGATAACTTTGAAAAGAAATCCATGTGACTGACATTAGCTTATGTGGGAAACAAAGATAAGCCTTGTAGCAAATTTGCAATTGGGTACCTACATGTGAATTAAATACTGCACAAAACGCTAAATGAGAAGCTTGTCAGACATGTTGACCAAAAATAAAGAAAATATTTATTGAAAAATGGGTTCTTAGTACGCACTTTGACATTAGAAATGAGATCGTCAGCCATCATATCAATATCAATGTAAAGCCAGCTTAAACAATCACACACTTTCTTAAGCCAGCTAACAAAAGCAAAACAAACAGATTTTATTTCTCCTTTGTGCATACGACAGAGTATGTGGGGAAAAGGTAAGTTTGCAAACTCTCAAGATCTTAAAAACTTTGACTTCTGAGGCAGCTAAGGCCAAGCTATAGCCAAAGGACAGACAGCAATGTTCTGCAGAGGTTTTGCTTCTGAGGACAAGCAAAGTATTTTGCTGCCGGGAACAATGATGCTTTTTGCAGGCTGAAGCATCCCGTCTGTTTTGGCCTGTTCTTTCTTGGCTACCTGTGTCATAGGTATTCTGGAAGATAATTGGAAGACTTGGCTTTGGAATCATCCCTGGTTTATTTGGTCTGGGCAGTGGTGCAATATCAGGTTTATAACCAGAGATCCTCTTCTGGTAGTGAAACAGGCTTCAACACACTGTAAACATACTATGCTACATTGTCCCTAATCATTCAGGAACAAAACTAGTCCTCGTCATATAGAGCCAATCCGAGAAGATGCTGTGTTCAAACCAGATGTTTTAAAAATATTATGCCTTTTGCCAGCTGTGAAAATACAGGTCTGGTATTCTCCTTCTCCCCTGCATATTATTAAAATACAAATATAGATACCACTTTGGGGCATCCAGCCATGAACATATCCAAATGAATAGGTACCAGGGAAACCCGCATCAGCATTTTACTGGACTGCTGATATGCACAAAAATTAACTAGAACTGTTTCCAACATTCATCCAGCAGTAAAATTAAAACTAAATTGAACAACGCTATTCCTTTTCTTGCACCACCATAACTTACTGTGACCTTTGTATTTTGAAATTGCACCATAAATCAAATTCTTAATCTTCAGAAGTCTTCATCCTGATATAGGAAAGCCACCTTAAAGCCATCAAGATTGTCATGGTTACAGGGGCTGGGACCAGTGTATCCTTATGTGGGTAGAACCAAAACTGGGTCTGCTATACTCGCTGTGTCAGTGCTCATGGGCTGTTAAGAAAATCATGGGTAGCAGCTGCCCAGGACAGACCTCACACCCCAGGCTATAACAGATAAGGAAAGAGGTTCAAGGTCAGGGGAGATGTTAACACCTTTCCCACCCAGCAGGAGGAGTCCTCCCTGTTAATGGGCCCATCCATGCCTCGCCCCATGACTCTTACAGAGCTCCCCCTAGAAGCTGTTTCTGTGTAATGGACCATCAAGGACACACTGCATGACTCAGAGACTGATATCAACCCATTGTGAGATGCTCCACCCAGGGGGAGGAGCCAAGTGCTCCCACCTGGCTCTACGGTTCAGTACAGCACGGGGGGCCTTACCCACTGGATTTCCAGAGGACAAGAGCTACCAGATCTTCTCTACGAGACCACTGTTTCATCTGGACTGCTACCACAACCCTAACTACAGAGTATCAGGTTGTATTCTGACTCTGTTTGTGGTTTTCCTTTGTATTATTGCTTTTATTTTTTTTTTCTTATTAAATTGTATTTCTGACTTGGAGTCTCTCACTGGTTTGTTTTCAAACCATTACAAAGATGTAAAGCATTTAAGAAACATTTCTTAAAGCTTGCACAAGATCTATATTCTCATCTGTATTATGTGCAGAAAAGTGCATCATGTTTAGAATGGAAGCTGAAAAACTGTGTGCTATTTAATCTCATCTGCAGTTCCTCCAGAACTATGCATCATAACATCAGGAGAAAACACTGTTGGTACAGAGAAAGATAGCTCACTATTTAGGTGTTGATTTTTCAAGCTGTACATCCCTCTGAAAAAAAAAAAAAAGAATAAATGTAGATTACATCCTAGCTTTACTTGTAGCTCATTACCATAGGAGAGGCACTAGTGCTAGTTAATAACAAAATTCCCTTCCCAGTTACATTCAAACATCTTCATGATGCCATTAGCATATATATAGCCAAGGACAAGCACTGGGCTTTGAGAACCCAAATTATGGGTATGCATCTCGGCATTTCTGAGGCACTGGGGAGTTCCCAGGCTCACAATTTCCCATTTATGAGCCTTAGCAATAACACCTTATGGCAGCTAAAATGAAAACAACTATGTATTCCTAGATAGTGTTAATGATTTTACATCCTCAACTTCGACCACTGACATGTTATCCTTGGCTACAGGGATAATAAAAGGGAAAAATAAGGCAGACTTCAAGACTGCCTTTGTAACAGCTTCAATACAAGGAAGAGACATCTCTGCTCATTGAAAACATCCTTGGCCTCTGTACATTGGTACAGCTGACACATAAACCCTCATAGGCAAGGGCTTGGGTTCCATTATCCTGTCTCTCTGCTCCCCTGTTTCTGTAGCCTGGCCACTGCATCCTTTCAAACTGTATTCAGCTGTGCCTTCTATGTGTTTGATATCCATAATAACCTGCTTATGACATACTGGAACCAGTTTCAGACTCAGAGCACCATCACTATTTAATCTGGGATTCTCTCTCCCTTTGTCCTTCTCAATCTTTCTTTTGTCTGAAGGAAAATCCTTAACAACACTGCCCCACCAGTTAGGTTGGTTTAGCATATCTGCAGACAAATACATTAATTGCTGTCCAAGTGGAGATCAGGGTCACTTCCAAATGAAGTCCTGTTATGTGAATATCGTCCTACCATTTCTCTTGGAGGTAGGAGGTTCAGCAATATTTTGCTTCTTGTATCATGAAGTATGTTCAGAAACTTTGTTTTATTCCTAAATCATTGTAACTATACTTTTCATGAGGCATCTTTTCCTATTTCTGGTGCTCCAGCAAAGAAAGTCTGATACCAGCCACTCATTCATTGTTGCATACATAGAATCATAGAATCATAGAATCCTTTAGGTTGGAAGGGACCTCCAAGATCATCAAGTCCAAACATTGAGCCTTTAGGGCTCTAAAGTCCTCTGCTAAAACAGATCAGAATCTGTCAGGGTTGGAAGGGACCACAAGGATCACCCAGTCCCAACCCCTCTGCCATGAGCAGGGACACCTCCCACTAGATCAGGCTGCCCAGAGCCTCATCCAGCCTGGCCTTAAAGACCCCCAGGAATGGGGCCTCAACCACCTCCCTGGGCAACCCATTCCAGGGTCTCACCACTCCCATGGTGAAGAACTTCTTCCTCACATCCAGCCTCAATCTGCCCACTTCCAGCTTTGCCCCATTCCCCCTAGTCCTGTTGTTACTCGATAGCCTAAAAAGTCCCTCCCCAGCTTTCTTGTAGGCCCCCTAAGATACTGGAAGGCCACAATAAGGTCACCGTGGAGCCTTCTCTTCTCTAGACTGGATAGCCCCAACTCTCTCAGTCTGTCCTGATAGGAGAGCTGCTCCAGCCCTCGGATCATTCTGGTGGCCCTTCTCTGGACACGCTCCAGCAGGTCCACGTCCCTCTTGTAATGGGGGCTCCAGAACTGGAGGCAGTACTCCAGGTGGGGGCTCACCAGAGCAGAGTAGAGGGGGAGAATCACCTCCCTCCACCTGCTGGCCACACTTCTCTTGATGCAGCCCAGGATCTGGTTGGCTTTCTGGGCTGCAAGTGCACACTGTTGGCTCATGTTGAGCTTCTCATCCACCAGCACCCCCAAGTCCCTCTCCTCAGGGCTGCTCTCCAGCCAGTCCATGCCCAGCCTGTAGTGGTGCCTGGGATTGCCTCGACCCAGATGCAGGACCTTGCACTTGGCCTTGTTGAACCTCATGAGGTTGGCTCGTGCCCAGTGTATGGTTCGGAACTCAGTTCAAACAGGAAAAAGAATGCTGCTAATTACACTGAAATTTTCTGAAAGGATAAAAACTAATTTGCAGTGATTTGCTGATTTTGCTGTGAATATATAAGAGAATTCCTAAGAAATACTGCTTCTGTCCTGACTTCTTAGGAGAGAAAACAAGAAAATATGCCAGAAAACTACATTCCAGCAAATCAGGGGTTATAGAACCAGTACAGCATCCAGATTCTCCAGTGCCTTTCTGCATGTGTAATCATGTGGTCTATGCAAAGTAGGTACATTTATTATACTTGACTTCCAGAGTTCTAGGTCCTGACTCAAAGTTGGTAAATGAGAACAGACAGTGTCCAAGAGTTGTTTACACTTCACAGGTAAGATTTTGATATTTGCCAAAAAAAAAAAATAGGATCTTCAAATGGCTTAATATTTACTTTTTACGAAATTAGTTGTAGTATTCCTCTCACAGCGTACTAGGATACCTGTTGTGATCCATTTCTCTATACTGAGCATCAGCAAATGTATTTCAGCTAAAATCATGTTCCAGGAGTAGGTGATCTGGACTAACATTCATTGAAATGAATAACATTATTAATGTAAGTCTCAGTTAAATAGTAAGAATTTAATTCCTTCAATTTGCCTACTAGTCACCTTACTAATGCTAGTGGTCACCCTCAAGACTACAAACAGGAAGATTAAACTCTAGCCAAGAGATTGATTTCAATTCTCATTCAAGCAAGAAGACCACGAAATCCTGAAACAGCAAATGGTTCATGAATTAAACTCAGTGGAACATAGAAAAAGCAACAATTGCTTGTTTCTTGGTTTTCTATATCATGTTCAAGGCTAAGAAACCTGAAAAAAAAAAAAAAAAACTTACAGGAAAATGATGCACAGCATCTATTATTCTTTCAGCTTAAAATATATCATGTTGATATTTCCCATGGAAACAGAATTAAAAAATCTTTTTGCAGAGATCCAGACAATGATAGATTTTGTTTTGACATTATCAAACATCTCACACTGATATTTTATCTTTCCAATTTTTTTTTCTATCTTGTATCATACCATACATTAGAAAATACTGATGAGAAAGAAAAACTGCCAGTAAATAATTTAACCTTGAAAAGAAAAAGAATTTTTGAATTTTTGTTTAAAACTGTGATAAAATCAGTATGATATTGGGGAACTTTTTTTTTTCTGAAATCAACAATTTGTAAAAGGAAAACACATTAAAAAATAAATTTTCAATGAGCCTAAATAAAAAATGTAAAGCTATTGAGGACCACTTTGGGTATCATTTAACTCCTATACAAAATATTTCAGTAAGATTCAAAGTAATGAGAAATTTGGTTGGCCTCCGTAACTCATGTGTTTCAGTTCATCCTTGAATTCTTACATGAGAATTCTTACATAAATCAAAAACCCTAATGACTGAACATCATCATTATGATGCAGAGATCAGAGGCAATTCATTTTTAGAATTTTCTTCGCTACATAGGCAATATAAGTCAATGCATAGATTAACTTTTTCATAACTATGGAACTGAACATTGTAGTTATTAATTGCAGCTATTATTTTACACATCCAATTCAATTAAATATTTCAAATACAACAACTAAAACACTGCAGAGTACAACATCTGAGAGTAACATTTTCCAGAAAAAGGGATCAGCTTTTGACTAGCACATTTGGATATCAGACTAGAAGGACATATTAACAGTTCTACCATACCTCAGTGACATCAGATCAGTACTGAACTGAGACAACAGAATTTTAAGTTGACTTACATAATAATGAAGATGAAAAATTACAGGTCAATCCTTTATTTTTGAATATAGTCACACAGAAATGTACTCTGTTGACAAGATCCTCTATAAAATAATAGGTTTGGATTCATAACTTAGTATGAGTTTTAATAGGGATTTCATTTTTACCATTAATTATATAGCACGCTAACATACTTTGAAATACAGTAGTATTTTGAAGGTAAATATGGGCTTAAAAGACTTAATTTTAAGTTTTTGTTGATTTTAAACTTTGGTGAAGAATGGATTCATAAAGTTCTAATAGTTTCTGGTAATACATCACAGTGGTTATGAGTAGGAATCAGTATGACTCTCTTGTCAGATGAGTCGTTTTGTGCTGGAACAAAGAGAAGCCTGTGTATGCAAGAAGCTCTCCAAGTTCATTAAAGGCCTCTTGTGACCCACTAAATTTGTTCAAGCTGACATCTCACTCATGGGATCTAAGAAAGCAAAGCTATATTAAATACTTGCATTAGGTTAAGGTTTGTGTTCAAACAAAAATACATTCAGATTAATTTCCTTGAATATGTGATTCAGGTATTCACAGTTTCATAAAGCAAAGAAATACCAAAGGTTTTGACCAGAAAGCAGCTGTCAGTAATAACAGTGATGCCACTGCCTCTTGCTTAACTCAATATTCTAGAGCTGGACTGACAAATTACTCCTATCCATGGAAATGAAATGAAATGAAATGAATAGAATAGAATAGAATAGAATAGAATAAATTTTCAGTTGGAAGGGACCTACGATGATCATCTAGTCCAACTGCCTAGCACAGTTGCGGTCCCTTTCCTGCCTTACGGGTCTGGAATTGTTCCTGAACACCAACCAGGGAAAAAAAGTGGAATTTCTCATATTCTACCACTGTAAGAAAGATATACTGCTAGACAGATGAAATTATTCCTGTATGAAAGGATGTGCCCAGCATGGCTATTCATCAGTAGATTCCTTACAGATTATTCCACAGTCAACACTTCTAGGCTAATGGGAAATGCTATCAAGAGGCAGGTGCACCTTTTAGAGAGCACTCAGGAGTAAGACTGATTACCTGGAGAGCAGGCACAGCTCTTCCCAATGTCAAGAACCCATGACTTGGCCTCAACCAGCCTTGGGGTGAGTGTCTCGTTCATACTGCATTCACTCACAGGATTAACATGGGAATTAGCACAGGCAGCTTCCATATGAGCAGCATTATATTATCCAATTTGCATAGTCTCTCCATGCTTGCAACACGATACCAATCCTGACAGTATGAGTCTATGTGTTTGGAGCAGAAGGTACAGCATTCTATCTCATCTCCAGTGACAACCATGACGTCTATATGGCAAGGGCAGGCAGAATGCTTGACAACCATGAAGTTTGTGTAGCATGTGAATTGTTACAGTGGGCATATTTTGAGACATCAGAAGCCTGTGAGAACTCTTTGCATATTCTCCTACCAGATCTGATCAAAAGAGTAATCACCTTCATTTTGTTGATGAGAACCCTATAGAAATTTCAGATACTGATCAAGTAATAAATAACCATCTCACTGATGACCATAACATGGACTCTGCCATGCTTACACTAGACTCCTGTGAAAAAGGCGTGGGTTCCCCTACACCAATTCAGCTATGCAACATCCTCAAACAGTGAAAGGGAAACCATAAAACTGAAAGTGATGCACATCGTCACAAGGAATTCATGCCTTTTGAGTCCCTTTGCAAAATTCTCCCAGCTTCAGAGACACTCTACTTTGCAAAAGAGTCTGAAACAATTTTACATCAGATCCATTTGGTTCTTCCCTGAACAATATCAGTCCTCTTAGGATGAGAACTTTCCACAACACATACCAACTACGGATCATGTCAGTAAATGGGCCTCCTGTTAAGACCATTCAACTATTTTCATAAGAACCTGTTCTCAGATGCCTACAGCATATAACTACAAAAATCCGTTTTTAAATTTCCAGTGTTGCAAATATATTTTCTACTGCTGTGACATAAGGAGTTTCAACCCATTATCCATCAATACATGAATAAATCTGCAACCAGAGACTAGTGGTACTAGGTGAACATAGAACATGGATAGCAAAAATATTGCATTTTCAGCTCAGAATAGCTACTAAAATGGAGAGGTTTTGCATCTTCTTTGCATGACCAACTTGCAAAAGTTACAATATAACCAGGAGTTACTTGAAAAACAGTAACTGAAGAGAAATTTCTGTGATTCCAAAGAAGCACTTTTACAATCAAGTGTAACAATTACTAAGACCCTTCTATGGCAGCAGAGAGCATTTCAGACAATGCTTTAGTCACGTATTTCAGGTCCATTGATCTCACATGCTTAAGTACTGTTGTACAACACTGCATCACCAAGGTATCTACCAGTAAGGAAACAAAAACAGATATTCAGTGTTTGGGGTCTCATAAGCATGAATTAAAAGCTACCCACAAGTTTTACCATTTTAGAAGAAGTAATTATTTAATGCAAGATTACCCACTCTATACCATAATAACACATAATATTTTTAACTTGCCCTGTAGGCTAAAATGCTAGAGTTAGATACTCTAAAGCATTCCTCAGAGTGGAGCAGATGAATGTGAAAAGCACAAAAGTTAGCGGGTTCTTGCCAGTTTTGGAAATCAGGCCACCAGGTCACCCAGCTGTGACCACAGAGATTTTGCTGCTAATATCTGATTTACAAAAATCTTGGTACAAATATTTTTAACATGTGTGCCATGAGCTATTATATCAAGATCTTAGATGGTCTGGAAGGATTCATAAGGCAAAGCTTTCCAAGCCACTTCTTTTTGTTACAGTAAATTACGTTTTCCGTTCCTCTATTTGATTGACAGCATTTAAACTTTTCTTTCCCATTGAGTTTATGCCATGTGAAGCAACTGCAAAAGAACTTTTTTTTCCCAATTTTTTCAGAGTCAGGTTGTCTTTAGGTAACATGAGTGTCATTCATGACACAATGAATGAGAGTCATACCCAGGCCAAAGAGGGATGAGAGTTGCACCACCAAAAGGAGTGATGTTAAGTCTGACCATTAAAAGAAAACTTCAAAGGTAATAGCAGGAAAATCTGTTTAAGCCTGAAACGGACAGAAGCAGGGACTAATACAGAGACATAGTATGATGCACAAATCCCAACATCTTCTTTGCATGACCATTTTAACAGCCCTGCTATTTACAATAAAATTATTGATAGCAAGACTAAAAACCTGAAGAGCTGATACTGCAAAGGCATGTACTGCAAATGCAGAACATGCTTTACGCACACAAATTTTAAAAATTTAGCATGGAGTTCTTCTTTTCTCCTCAAACAGTTTTGACTATATGATGGGACTGTGGTTTGTTTTCACCTAGGCCGATCCGTAGATAAGCAAAACTAAATCATTTCTGCTCTGAAGCAACAGTCCTTGAAACTGCCTTTTTTATACAAGCATAGCTCATTGCAACCACAGATGAGATTATAACATGATTTTATTTGAGGTCATGCTTTTGTGTGTCTTTGTCAGTTCTTTCTCTATTACCATTGTAATTTCCTGAGTTATAACTGTCAGTTAGCATGATCAAAAGGTTGGAAAGAGGTTTAAGTTGTGGTCACTCTGCCTTCCCATCTGGGTTAGCTACATATATGCAAAGAGCCATTAAAAAAGTGAGAGAGGGAGAGAGAAAAGGAGGATGGAAGGCTTCACCACACTAAATGAAAAGCAAACAATATGCATATCAGCATCCTAAGGAGATGTACCACTCTGCTGGGAAAAACCAAGACAAAAGAATTATCTGACACAACAGTTCAAAGCATATTGCACCTGTCAAAACGTCTGTCATCTTCTATAGAAATGCACCATTCTAAAAGAAAAAAAGGAAACTCTAGCAAAGTCACTCAGAAACAACAGACCACTTTGTCTCCTTCCTTCCAGCCAACTCCTCCATCTGAAAGCCATTTAACTCAATGCTAAAGATTGCCTGGAAGGACCAGACAATAGGAAGGTCTCTTTCATTGTCAAGGACAGTTACACTTTGAAGATGATGCTCAAAAGGGGTTAAAATGGGTCAACAAGCAATTGTTGGGTCTATCCAAGGAAATGTGAACAGAACATTGTTAAAGTCACACACAAAAAAATCTAAAAGAGCACATCTTTAAGCTGGGGAAATTGAGATAAAAAACTTAACAGTACAAGCGAACAAACTGTGAATTTCAGTTTAGATATGGCAGTTCTTAGTCTCAGAAAAGACAAGAGAGATATAAGCTGACTAACAAAGGGGAAAACAACATCAGCCCTGACAGAAATAGATGTAATTTTTGCATTACTTTTTAATTTGCCTAGCTCAAACTTTCACAACATCCTGTGGGAATCACTGTGAGTTGCACAGCTAGAAGGAACAAGTGCATCTTAGGTACTGAATTGGACTTACTCATTTGTCAATACTAGCTTTTTTAAAGGAAAAAAATAAGGAAAGTTTCAAAAAATATTTTTGTTTACATGCAGATTGTCTAAATCAATACTTACACAGCCTACTGAAACTTCTTTGTGTGTGCATGTTCTTGTCATGTTTGTGTGAGATAGATGTTACCATTTTTAAAAAGCTTCTAGACTTAATTTGTACAAACTTGATTGCTAAGGTAAAACTGCAAAATAAAACTTACCTAAAACCATTTATTTATCTAAATCAAATTCTTATTTTTATTATTAGAAGTCTAATTTCTCTATTAACCAAATTTTGGCTTATTTTTTGACTCTCAAATGCTGCATTAAATAGGAATATAGGCACCAAGCCTGAAAAAAATCCTCAGTTCAGCAGAACTAGTCATGAAGTATATTCATCTGCATCTGCAGCAAAGGGACATTCCATTACAAGCAACTCCAGACAGGAAAAATGCCTGAAATTTCCACTCTTCTGAAGCTAGTGACAGAACTTCCAATAACATCACTGAGGGCAAAAAATCAACTCTGTTTTCACATTCTTGTACTTCTGAACTAGGTCAGTGATGGTCTTGTAAGAGAATGTGGTCCAGGATGTTCTCTTTAAGTCACCAGTGGTGTTAGAAACTAAATGCATGAGGATCATGAGAAAGTAAATAAATTGAGACTCAAGGAACTTCAAATTCACATCTAATTTCAAAATCAAGACTTGTAATGGGAGCCCTTTTCTGCAAGAGTAAGAAATAATGAATGTAACACTGTTTACCATTATCTTCTGTCCTGTTAAAAAAGAAGTTCATTTACTTAAAACTTCCATAAAATACCTTTTTTTTTTTCCCCATTGTATTTTCTTATATCAAAGCCAGCTATTCCTAGGAGGTTAATTGAAGCTCAATATTCTCAAGAGTTTGTAAAATAATTTTTCAGGTATAAAATGTTTTTCAGCCATCTTTTTTACAAATTATTTTATCTCAGATACGACTAGAAACCTGTCTTGTAGCAAGCCCTGATATGACAAAATTCTTATTTTATGTGCTCAGTTTCTTCACTTCACACTCACACACTCGATGTCTCAGAGTTTGTCTGGCACCTATCATTTCTCTGAATGTAAATTAAGTTGAAAGCCCCATAGACTAATTCTTACAAGTGTACAGCCTTTCCTTCTGAATTCAGAACTAGTTTTTCCATGAGCTTCTCATGCCCTTATGCAAGTGATTACCTGGTACTAAAAAGAAATAGGTACGAGCAGTACTTCTTTCAGTATTAACTGTTTTCAACAGCATTTGTGATTTTTAGGTTTGCTGCAAAAGTAAGCTCAAACTAGACCACACAAAACAGTGATGAAAATGATTATTACACAATTGCTGGCCTCCTCCTCAATTGATACATATGTGACTAATCCAGCTTCACAAGAAATGCCTTGGCAGGAGTTGAAGTACAAAATTCCTGCCACCAGCAATCTACAGCAACTCAGGCTATGTCATTATTTTTCGTTTTCCTTCTCCGTTTTCCATTCTCTCATATTCTTCCTCTCTACCCCACAACATCATGTTCCCCACCTTCTTCATTTCCTTCTGGTGACTTCTTCCCCTCCATGGCTCACAAATCTCAGCAGACAGTGTCTGGAGAATAAGAGAACTGTTGTCCCCTTATTGAGTTCTGATGATGAGGATGAGAGCAGGCTGCCACAGTCAGAGGAAAAAGGAGGAGGAAAGCTAACTTCAGCCTTGGAGATCACAAAATGGTGATGCTATACACAGTCAGCTTCTAAGGATATGTGAAACCTGTGAGTGCTCAAGATCAGTGGAATCTCAAAATTGAGATTCCACTGTTCTTAACACTGCTATAGTGCACATGTGCAAATCTTACTCTAAGGATCTAAGACTGAATCTGAATTCACATTCTGTATAAGATTCCAGCTATAAATACAGGCATAATCTTTTTTCCTCCCTTTTTTCTTTACTGTCATTGTCATGTATATTTTTTCACTGTAAGGAAAACAGTATCATTTCTACATCTGCTTCTGTTGTCAGACGTTGATAGATAATACCTAATGAAATTTTCCAAAAATTTTTACCCTCACGTAGACATCTGGCAGAAAAATTTCAGCTTTAATATAAGCTTGCCTAAGTGACACACATGAAAAAATATTTTATGATAATAAATGTGTATAGACATCACTAAAAACACCATAAACTGAATAAACTGAAACCACAGTATCAAGTACAAAGAGTTTTCATTGCAAATGTAGCTTTGATTTTGTTATGTTCTTTTTTTCCTAACTAGGGTATAATTATAATTTAAATTTCCCTGTGATTGATAGCACTCTGTAGATAATATGAAAATGGTGGGTCAAATTTTCTGCTGGTGTGCCTCTGTGAAAGGCAGAGTTGACAAGCAATAAATTTGTCCTTGTTTTTTTAACTTGACCACAATCATGTGCTTTTCATATATGCCTGTAGAGTGTTAAGGCAGGCAAATTCTCTAATATCCTCTATGCTTCTGTATTCATGTGCCCAAGAATGAATATGTGCCCAAGAACAATATTTAATCACGGCTCATTACTCTTCTTTTAGAAAGACCCAGTCCTCAAATCAGGGGAAGGAGACAATCACACGTGACTTACTTAAAAAAGCAGTTATACTGCATGAAAAACAACTAGCTAGGAAGGAACAGTTCACACAAACCACAGGTGGAAGTTTTCTGAAACAAAATTGTTGCAGGTAGTAAATAACTTCAACAATTCAAAGTCTTTTAATTAATGACTAAAGAACAAAAGTGCTAAATCTACCTGATAACATATTTTCAATTAATCATTTAGCTAGCTAGTGCTCATGTGTATTTCAGATACACTTTTGAGGATGACAAGTGAAAAAAAAATAAATTAAAATATCACCATCAGATAGCTGTTTCCAGTACTTTCATAAGATATCAGGGGATTTCCTCTCTAAAAAAAAGTCTGTTTTCTCTGATCTCAGGGTTGTACACTTGAGTAACACAATGCAATTTAATTCTATCATTGATGGAACAAATATAGCTTTGTCTTCTTCCATGTGTCATCATCAAATTGATTAGCTACTTTAATATTTCAGGACTTTTTAGGAAAAAGTGAAGTTCTAGCAGCAAAAAAGACTGTGCCTAAATTTTCAAATTTTCATCAGATGTAGTACTGATGTTGATTAGGAAAACGCTGGTTTGTTTGTTTTTGTTTTATATTCAAGCTGGGCTGTGAGGACCCCAGACAAGGCAGAGGTCTTGTAACTTTTCATAGGTAAGCTTTACTCTTTGCAAGGCTGCAAACTAGAAATAGGAGTCTGAGAAAACTGGAGGGTCACATTTTCTCACTCATCTTGGCTCCTACGGTAAAAGCTGTGGTTGAGGCTGCTTTGAGGTATCTACTTAAACATGAAACAGCTGAGTGGATGACATCATTTCAAGGAGCAGAAGAAAACTCCAACACTGATTCAAGGCTTCAAGAAGCTTGTAAACATTCAATATTTGACATGAAGCTGTATTCCTCCTTGGAAAAGCCTAGTGGTGGACAAGAGGAGGCTTCAAGTGGAAAATCTCTATGAATATAAAATACATACTTTAGGGGAAATCCTATTTATTTCATTCAATCCTCTATCAAACCCTTTGGTTTTCTAGGGAATTTCCCCCACTAGCCTCATGAGAAATTTGTTTCTGTCCACCAATAGTGTCATACAACATAGTGTCTTCTGCTTGTCTTTCCAAATAATTCCCCTCAAGAGCAAGGTCTAAAAGGGACTGAAGCCAGTTGCACACTGTAAAGTTTTGCCAGCCAAGCCACAACAGCAGGGGTGTGAAAACCACACAGCCAAGAGCTGACATGCAACACCAGCTGAACTCCTGGCTGAGTTTCACATGGCTCCCATTCTGCTCTTTAAGGGGAACTCTGGCCACAAGCTACATTGCAGAGGCCCTGACAGCATCGGCCATCTAAGCAGTGCTATCAGCCATTACAGCATGGCAAAGGCTCCAAAAACCGGAACAACTGAAGTGGTCACTAGTAGGAGAAAGCAGGGAAGAGAGCAGCTGTGAACAACAGATGATAGTCACGTTGCTTAATGCAGCATTCAAATGTATTCATTCTACAGGGATGAATCGAGAAGTGAGGTGAGTTGAGGCAAGAAGAGAAGAACTCTATTTCTTCTGAGAAATTCTGCCATCTCCAGGAAAAGAGAAAACACGAATTGCAGGAATAGGCAGAGAAAAAGAAACAGCAAATATCAGTCATCAAGTTCTCCCAGGTCCAAAAATCCTTATGTTTAGATTCTCTCTCACAGTCAACTTAATATTCAGATTTTAATCTTCTTCCTGTTATCAGCAGTTGCAATTTTTAAAATTTTTTTTTTTTTTTTGGCATGGGTTTTATGGACTGATGACATGTAGTCTGAAAGAAAAAAAAAAGCAACAGAACCAATGAAGACTCCCCATAGGAATTATATTTCATATAAAGGAGAACTACTGTGAAATATATGATCTTGCCCTTGGAAATATCATGTTTGCGTCTGAAAGGCAGTGAGTCAGTTCAAATCAAACTGAATCGAATTGAAACTGTGCAGTTTCAAACTGTGTAGCTCCAAACTGTGCACACACAGGGATAACATGGGTAGTCAGAGATGGATTTTGGTATATGACATTCAGGGCATCCACAGCACTGTCACTAGCTCAGGAGTCCTCAAAGCTACTGCTTGGCACACTTGATGCTGCCACACTCATCACATTGAAAGTTAATCAGGTTGCTCAGTTCTGTTGCTCTTTTCCACTTATTGCCAAAGTCTGACAGCAATGAACAGATTTTTCCTTGCCCTCTCTGTGTCCTCTTGCTTTTCGAGCTCACCAGGTAACTTTCATGTTTTTAATTAGTGAGCTAAACCCACTTATAAGTCTAATCTGGGCCTCTGCCCTTTGCAGAAGGACTGTTCTGCATCTGCTGTCTGTGTTACAGGGGCTTTTCTTTGAACATGAACAATAAGGTTAGGCACGTTTGTTTGTAGTATAGAGAGGTAGAAAACTACAGCTCTCTCAAGTCAAAGGAAACATGTTTTATGCGTAAGATAAATACTTTTGAGTTTCTTCCAGCAATATAACAATTCCATCAATCATTTGTGAAGGGAAGAAAGAAATCCTGTGTATTCTAATTATCTAGGATGTCCAAAAGATCACTTTATTTCTTTGGACCGTGTAAAGCAAACTATACAGTGTAACTTGTATGGACAACCATCCTATATATTCAATTACAAGAGATACATCCGATAACCCACACCATTAGGGTCTTTGAATACTTCCTAGGATTCTTAGGTTGATTTCTCAGAAGACGACACATTTTTTTAGAGACAGTCTCAGTATAGACCATATCAACCTTCTTTTTCACCTCCAGCTACTCTAAAAAAAAAACAACAAAAAACAACAACAAAATAACCATCACAGATGAAACCTTGTAAAAAATCCTGTACTGTGGAAAACAAGACTGAGATTTTCTAGGGGGAAAAAAAAAAAAAAAAACCTTCAAATTCAAACTCTGACTTTCTTGGCTACCTCTGACAGTAACTAAATATGACCTCAGAAAACAATAGTTGTTACCAATGTAACTGAGCAAGCAGGCAACAGACACTTAAGTTACCTTGAGAATCAGTGTCTCTGCCCATAGACACACTTATGTTGGAGTCAGACTAGCAAACTCAGGTACCGATGAAACACCAGCTTCAGCATGGGCTACCTGCCCAAAACACTTACTGGGGTCCATTTTGCATCAGTGACTGTTCATTTCTGAAGCCAACTACATTAAAGTAAACTCATACACATTTTCCTTTTCACCCCTGGATGAATTGTGGTTAAATATCTTCCTCTTCTTCAGAGCAAAGACCTCAGCAGGCTGCAGCTCCTGTATGCTGCGCAGGGAAGTTACAGACACTGGGTCAGGTCACTTTGACATTATAGAGCTGGGGATCACCCCTTTCCCCTTGCCCAAAGCACCAGCAAAAGCAATGACCAGAAAACATCTCAGCCTTGCATGGCTACAGGTTGTCTATTTGACAAAGAAAGGACAAAGCCATTAGATGATTTTTACCATTATTATTCAGTTTTTCAATAACTGGAGTATCCCCTGCCACTAGCTGAGATGAGAGCCCTATTGCCTTAGCACTATTCAAATGACAGGAATTAGTCTACCCCAGACTACTAACCACCAGGATGCAGGAAGAGAGGGAAGAACTCCCAAAGCCTCTACAAAGACCACCATGCAGGTTCATGCCAGTCTGCCCCTTGCATGGCTCTGAACATGGCTCAGAGCAACCCCCTGTATCAATTCATGCTGGAGGGTGACATGAATGAGAGCAGCCCTGCAAAAGAGGACTTGGAGGTATTGGTGGATGAAAAACTGAACATAAGCCAGCAATGAGTGTTTGCAGCCCAGAAGGCTGACAGTGTCCTGGGATGCATCAAAAGAAGTGTGGCCAGGAGGTCAAGGGACATGATCCTGCCCCCCTTCTCCACTCTGGTGAGATCTCACCTGAAGTGTGGCATCCGGCTCTGTAGTCCTCAGCACAGGAGAGACATGGACCTGTTGGAACAAGTCTAGAGGAAGACCACAAAAATGATCAGAGTAGAACACATCTCCCGTGAAGACAGGCTGAGAGTTGGGGTTGTTCAACCTGGAGAAGAGAAGGTTCTGTTGAGACCTTGTTGAGGCCTTTCTGTACCTAAAGGGGGGCTATAAAAGAGATGGGGACAAAACTTTTAGCAGGGCCAGAGCAATAGGACAAGGTTTTAAAGGTTTTAAATGAAAAGGTAGATTTAGACTAGATATAAGGAAGAAACTTTTAAAATGAGGGTGGTCAGACACTGGTGCGGGTTGCCCAGAGAGGTGGTAGAAGCCCATCCCGGGAAACATTCCAGGTCAGGCTGGATGGGCAACCTTATTTAGTTGAAGATGACCCTGCTCACTGCAGGGGGGTTGGGCTACATGGCTTTTAAAGGTCCCTCCCAACCCAAACTACTCCATGATTCTATGACAGAGCCAGGTGTCCCCATACCCAACCAGCAATTATCGCAATGCAGCCTCTGCCTGGCATCCACTTCTGTTAATGAGAAACTACCACTTTTTACAGCTTAGCAGCTTCTGCTACCTTCTGCCTCCTAAGCCTCTAAAACAGCTACTTCCCCAGGGCTGTCCTACCTAAAAATAGGGACAGGTTCCTTTGTCCTTCAAGACTGCCTCCCAAGAGCCTCTGTCAACCAGGCTCCTAAACGGGCTAAAGTTTGCCCTCCAGAAGGCCAAGGTAGCAGTTCTTCTGATGTCAACTGTAAAAGAAAGTGAACACAGACATAAGTCCACTGACCTATCATCACAAGTGTTAGAAGCTTGATTTATCAAGCCCTAAATGAAGTTTCATTCTCTATTCCAGTTGCAGTCAGTTGAAATTTGTCTTAGACCCTCCCTCATAACACCACAAGTAAGCAGTTCCTACTGTAGATCTTGTGATATTTATTTCTACAATAGCCAGAAAGGAAGCTAAAATGTCTTTTTTCGTACTAAGTTGAGATGACTAAAAAAACACCCTCTGTATAAACAGTTTAATACAGATCACTTCAACAGCTTTGGTGTCACACAGAGAAAAAGAATGCACAGAAATGTAGTTTTTGACATTTTTCCCCAGAACCCGATTAAAATAAACAAAGTAAAATGCACAGAAATAAAATATGTCTAGCAAATATGTTTCATCTTATCTTGATTTGCTACACACTATTGCACTGTAGAAATGGGATTATGCACAAATTAAACTACAGATTAAGGACAGTTCAAAGTTACCATTAATAGGTACTAGATAAGTTATAATGAATCACAGTGAGTTTTCAATTAGAGTTTTTTCCATAATAAATCGTCATTAAGGCCTAGATTAATATTACAGCCAGAGGGGACTATTGTGGTCATCTTTGACCATTGTTATCGTTGTTTTTCAGTGCATAAAGTAATTGTTAAAACTTTGCTTTAGATTTAATTATGAGTTATGCAACAAAATACAAAGGAGGCTTACTGAAATAGCATATAATTAAGTTCAGTGATTTGTTTTCCTTCCTTTCATTCCATCATTATTAAGATTTGACCCTCATACAGTTTTTGAAATTTAGTAGCAATAACTATATCACTGAAGTTCCAAGTGATACGGTTATTCAAGAAAAAATAGTAATAATGTAAAGAAATGGGAATGTCTGCTTAGAAAAGAAGGGCTCACATCTCAAAATAAATTTAAAGGGGAAAAAAAAAAAAAAGGCAAGGCGGCACGCGATATACCAGATTCCTATTGTGAGGCACAAATTCTTCACAACACAGGGAGACATTGCAGAACAAAAATACTATTAGAACTGTTTCAAAAGGAACATTTTTGGCTAGGATAGAAACTTTTGACATTATTTATTAGGTTCAAAAATGCTTAACAAAGGCCTAACAATAGTCCTGTGGAAACCACTACATCTGAGGCACTTTCTGTTGTTGTGTGCAGGCATTGATTTGAAGATGGCCAGCATTAGTAGAACAATTCCCTCACAGCAGTCAATGCAAGTGAGCATTCATACACACACAAGCAAAAGCCTGTGAACAAACCATACGGAAACAGGAAAAAAAAGTAAACATTTATTAACCTCTTTGTGAGGAGATGCGTGGAAGAACAGGCCAACAGGGAAGGAGACAGTCATGCCAAATTTCAGCAAAAGAAGGTGTTTGCCACAAACATTTTTTTCGTGTAATATGATGAAGCCTGGAGAATATCTCCAGTGCCATGGTAACTGGGACTGCTGGGGCTGCCAGCACCACTGCCACCCTCCACCACCCAGACACAGCCTGTATGTGGCATACGTTGGCATGTTCAGATGCTACTCCTGCCTCAGCTGAGGGGACATTGGCAGGAATGGAAAATGCTGGGCAGATTTCTGGGGGAAAAAAAGAAATCAGAAGTGAGGATACTGCTCAGCAGCTGAGGTGACATATAGATACATACACAAAATGATCGAGAAAGGCCTATATATTATTGTCACTGCATGCATACAGAAATACATAAAAACTGTGACTGGTGCAAGCAGCAGGTTTGTGAATGATGGAGGCAGATACCTGCAGACCACCTGACATACAGACTGACTACCTTCCAGAAAGGCACCTCCATCCTCATCTAAGGGTGGATATACTAAGACAGTGGCCAAAACATCATTTGACTCTTAAGGCCATTGAAAACTCGAACACGTTATGCCATTGAACAGCCAGAGTAACATCTCACAATTAGACTGTTTGCTCTAACAGCTCAGTTCCCTTTCTTTTGCATTAACCTACACAGAAGCTTCCTTATGATAGGAATTTCCATTTTCCAATGTAACCAGCATTTGAATTGGTCTTGGAGGAAAGGGAGAGGAGACCCAACCTGTGGAAAATACACTCTAAAGACAGGTTTTTCATTTGAATTGGAAATAAGATGAATGGTGTAACTGCTTACACTACAGAATATTAGTCAATATAAAGAAATCTCAGATGGGCTTGGTTTGGTGCTGCTGAAGACAAGATTGAAAGTAAAACAGAGCAAATGAACAGGGAAGGAGGGGGTAAAAAGAAGGCAACACCCACCTGCCCTGGCAGCCACCTTCTTGGCAGCTGAAAACTGTCTGATCAACCTGCAGCCCCAGGCGGCACCTCACCTCTGCTCTCACCAACAAGTAGCTTCACTAGCACACCTAACACAGCACCTTTAGCCACACTTGTGTTTGGCTCACAGGATCCAAGGAGGTTTGGGTCCTTTCTTGCCCTCAGCCTGGTGGGGAAGCCCCCCAGGAAGGGGAGGATGGGGATGAGGTCTTGGAAATGCCATATTACAGTGCACTGGGACTTGTGGTGGCACAATCCATTTGTTCTTTCCTCTAAAATGGACTGAAACAGATGAAGAAAAAAGTTAAAACTCACGACCTCTCTTTCC
>NW_008595622.1:29016-37898 GCF_000691845.1 Merops nubicus
GAAAATCCTGCCTTTCCAGTCTCTGTAGAATAGCAAAAAAAAATAAATCCTGAATTTCTTAATGCCAAGTGGGTTGGTGGTTGAGTTCATGATTTCTGAGTTCTGGGAGACAGAAATGCTGCCTGGTTAGATCTAGCAGCTCAGCACCTTTAAAATTAGCCCACAGCTCCATATAGCTACCCTTATTTTGTAAGCAGGTTGTGTGCGCAAGCTCTGAAGATACACATACCTTGGATTCCTTTTAACTTTACACACAAATTCAACATTTCTAGCCTGCTTAAAAATGGCTTTTTAGTTGGCTTATTTCCATTCATTTCTTCAAATATGAAGATTTCAAGCAGGGGATGCTCCTGTTTCCTGTGCAGCAGACCTTGGCAAACAACTGCTGAACATTTTCCCACACCACCTCAAGCCTGGTTGAGAGGGACCTTTTTTCCTATGGAATGTTTATTATATTAAATACGCATACATGACATTCCTGGGGCCTTAGACAAAAACAGTGCTTTTAAAAAAAAAGAGAGCAACTAACATGCAATCCATATTGATTAGCACCTGTACTTTAAACTGCAAAAAAAGTTGCTGGGTGTTTTCAATAGTTCCATACTTTATGGGCACATCTCATGACAACTACAATGAAACGTGCTTAAGGATGTCCATTCCTATAGTAAATAAGCTCTGAACTGGGGAAGTGTTGCCTCTGATGACAGTTGACGCTCATGCTTTTAACTCTGACTGTTCATTTAAAGTCAAGTCCAAGATGAGATGTGATTTAAAATACACATTTTTCTGAATCGTAGCTTACTTTAGGAGGCCACTTACACATACTAGTATGATTATTATATTATAATAAAGATTTTTAAAATTAATCAGTATTTTCATTATTAAAATATTGTTTCAGGGATACTAATTATAACAAGAGACAATATTTAAAGGTTCTTGCTGTACATAATATCTTGAGGTGAATTTTAAAGCTTTTAACATCTTCATAGATTGCTTGTAGAAATTAAAGACCTACTAAACATGATGACAGCTTTTAAGAGTAATTCAAAATGTCAAGTTATTTACTTTCAGTAGTCCAGAAGGCTTTGGCCACAAGGTGTACATAAAAACCTTTGAAATTTATTATAACAGTAGTCTAAATATAGACATACAAGAATTCAGAAATCAACAGGATCGTGGATTCAAGAGACTGAATTTTGGAAAGAGATTGAAGTCTTTAGCTTATATCCAATTCAAGAGGAATTCATGGAATGAATAGTTCCTAAGAGCTTCTACAGATAAGACTGTAGTAGAAGTACTAGTAATAGCAGGTCTTATATTAAAGTTCTTATACACACATCTCTTGAGAGGTACATATACAACTGATTTGACATTAAAATTGTGGTGTTAGCAGCTCCATGATTCATCATGTTCATGTCAGGTTCAAAATATGTTCTGGACAAAATGTCAAATTTCTTCCTAGCAATACTTAAATATAAAATGAACTAAACCAAAAAGGGAAAGAATTATAGACCAATAAATGCACAAACTGAAACACAGAAACACAGAAACACAGAAAGTTTTGAAGCACATTAGGGGTTAGGAGAAGGAATGGAGCTCTCTCAAGGCTGTTATTGAGGATTGCTGTGGAAATGTATGTTTAAACCCTGCTTTAGCCAGCAAGCACCTGGGAAGTGGTCAGCAAAATAAATGTGACAGCCCTATTCTTGTCCCAAAATGATGCAGTATGTAAAGAGTGAAAATAACCATCTACGCTTGATTAATTAGGTTTGTAAGTATTGTTCAAGAACTAAACAATATTTCTAAAGATTTCAATAGTTCAAAGTTTGCCCTATGGCCGTCTGGTCAATACATCTTCCAGCACACCCAGTTTACAAGCATTTTTCTTCCCAATATGTTGTCTTCGTTTGGTGCGACATTGTTTGAGTGCAGGTCTGTTTGGGTCAGCATGGTTTTCTTCCCATCACAGCAGTGGTGCCAAGGACAGCACTCAGACCATACATCTTCCATGTCATTTCAGTCAAAGGCACATGATGCTTCCAAGTGCCCAATCAGGAAGGGTCCGGTGCTGAAGTAGGGGGGCATATTGGCAACCTCAGCTTTTTCAGTGACAGCCATTGTTCCAGAAAAACAAAAGCACGGTTCTGAATATTAGCATGTGGCCTTGTGTAAAGGTCATCTGTATGGCACATTCATCATCTCCCCAAAACAGGGGGGCAAAAACATTTAAAAAAAAACTCTGCCAAAACCTCCTATTGTCAGGATACGTCTGAAAGTTGGAAACTGATGCAAACAGAGCAACCACTTTGAACAGTCATCCTCCTCCTCAGCGGCAGTTCTGCAAGGGGCTGAATGCACAGCAGCATTGCAGAAAGACAACCCAAGAGAATAGATATATTCTTCCTAACTGCTAGTAGGGGGGCTACTTTAATTAGGCTAGTCAATTAAAAAATTAATCGAATAATATGTAATAATTAGGCTGAACAGCAGTTCTTCCTGTAAGGTAGGTTTTCCACAATAGCTCTTGTATTGGCTAAGTAGTTACGGGTAGTCAGCAACGATGCTCTGGTTTTGAGGCTCAATAATACACTGTTCACTTGTAAAAGCATTGCAAAATTGAAATAAAAAAAGATATAGCGTAGTGGGCTAAAATCTTTGACTGATCCTTCAATAATCATGAAAATAACGCCAGTGAGGTTACACCAATTAAATGCCAGTTGTATTACTTATATCAGCAACTGTTTCTCAGTATAAGGCATTCAAAGGCTGGCTCTTAGATGGCATGGAAGGGACAAAACCGTTAAAATCGTTCTAGAAGTCTTTTTAGTAAAATTAATAGATAGCAGGAAAAATCCATTATCAGTGTTCATTCATTTAGTTAAATTAAATAGTTTGACTCCTTTGTTCACTGAACAAATACCGGCTTCCCAATCATTTTCTGCCCCACTAAACAGTTAGAAGACAGAAAGATATTATTTATTGGTCACTTTGGATTTAACAGCTGTTCAATGTACAGCAGAATTCTACAAATACATATTTAAAATTAAAAATGCAACATGAAACATCTCTGTAAGGTTGGTTTTTTTTTTTTCTTTTTTTAAATTTGGGAAGACTGTTTATTTAACAGCTAAGCAATGAAGAGGAAGGAGAACACTCTGCTTCCAAATCATTTTTACAGCCTTACGACAAGCAGCTCAGGAGGGATTCCTGGGCAGGCACCAAGAATGACATGGATAGGTTTCCACAGCCACATGGCTGTGCCACTCACTGCTCGACAGAGAGGCTGAAGGCTGGATGGACACTATTTCCCCACCATGGTGAAGATTCAGCTCGAGTTTGTGACTTCCCAGGTACCAGAGGACCTACATCTTTCGTCAAGGCTCCTTCTGAGTGGTGGCCCTCTGCTCTAATAAATATTTCAACTCATGCCTTGGGGGAAGGGTGCTCCCAAGAAAGGCAAACTGCAGCCCTAAGCAAAATCTGATAAATATGAGATTCAAATTCACTGGGAGCCAAACTGAATTAATCCTTATGTTCAAAGATCAATAGTTTATTGAGGCTTTTATAGTTCTACCCAACCTATGCCATAGCTTACACAGCTCATTCAGAAAGAATACAAACTAAGAAAAGTGTTCACCAGCTTCAGTTCAGAGTCTGAAACACAACTTGATCAGAATTGGAAACCTGTGATTTCGTAAAAGCAATACCAAACTCAGCTACAAGCCTACATACTCGTAATAATTACGTTCTGAGATTTTTGGCCAGATTAATTTATTTTTTCAGCAAGTGTTAGTGAATTTTGTAATGAAATTCAGACAGCATACCAAGAAAAAGATTGTTTGAAAGATTTTTTTTCCATACTTGTAATGTAGAGGTAAGGAATCCACTGTGTTCATTCAACACGAAAGCAAAACTGAATAACAATAACCATGACAGAAAAAAATGGGAACTAATTTTCTAGGACGTTTTCAAGAAATACACTCCTGAGCTCTACGATGAGCGTATCTTAGGGGCACTCCGCAAAACAGAAGGAGCTCTCCAACTTTAGCTCAGCAGAACATTTCTGCACCCATTTAGCTGCATACTCTGGCTCTCCAGACAACCCAGATCAGTTCCACTGTGTTCTCAGTCTGGACTTCAGCACAAAAACCTGCAACTATATTGTTATAGCCTCCACCCCACATGTGTAAGGCCTAAGGGGCTTTGGGATAACATCAGGTACAGGTAAAAAACACTAACTGCATCTGGACCTTAAATCTAATTAATCTGGTTTCTTTGAGTGAAGTGTCTGAAAGTATTTCTCCTGTCTGACTGCTCAGTGAAATTCAATTTAACCAGACAGCCAACATAGGTGATTAACCCACTATATTCAGCTCCACCTTACATTCTGTGTGCAGTTCTGGACACCACAATTAAAGAGGGATGTGAAAGTATTTGAATAGGTCCAAAGGACAGCAACAAACTGGTGAAAGGACTGGAGGGCATGTCCGATTAGGAGCAGCTGTGGACTTTCAGTGTGCCTAGTTTGGAGAAAAGGAGGCTGAGGGGTGATCTCATTGCTCCCTACAGCTACCTGCAGACATGAAGAGGGAGGTGCTGATCTCACTGGAACCGGCTTCATAGAGAGGTGGCCCAAACATTCTATGATGCTATGATGTTCCAAGCCTGTCAGTGTTTAAGAGGCTTTTGGACAACACCCTTAACAAAATGCTTTAGCTTTTGGTCAGCCCTCAATTGGTCAGGCATTTGGACTAGATGATGATCATAGCTCACTTCCAACTGGAATAGTTCTATTCTATTCTATTCTATTCTATTCTATTCTATTCTATTCTATTCTATTCTATTCTATTCTATTCCTATTCTGTTTTTGCATCTCAGCATTGAATAGTAATGTATCTGATGCAATCTTCATCATCATTTAAGAAGAAACAAACCAAAACTGGTCAATCCAAACTTAGTTGTTCTGATAATGATGCCTGTTTTGCAGTGATAACTTTGGGGTAAAGCTAGGAATCTCCTGAAGTCTGAGTTCAAAGTAAAGCAGGTGGCAAGGTTAGCAGATACTGTGTTTTGCACTCCAGGCAGGTCCTGCTCCCAACCTCTTAAGGATTTTGTGAGAGCATGGCTGAACCTGGCTCATGCCCTGAGCCTCTCCAGCAAGAGGGCTGCCACAGGGTATGTGGACACAGCCAACATGCCCCTCCTGGAGGACCCCCCAGCAGCACTGGCACGGTCCAGCCTTAGCACAGCCACTGTGCAGCATTGTGCGCCACCTTATGTCAAATCACCTGGATGCATGGTTGAGCCTTCTGAGCCCAGAAAAGCTTCCTAGGGGCTTTTCTTATGGCTCCCAAAAGCTCTCTCCCAAGCCTAAAACTTTGCAGAAGACATGCTGTTCATGATCATCTCTGTTCTTCTCTCCCTGGGTGCCTGCCAGGAGCAAAGGACAGGCTTGGTCACTGCAACATCTCTATTCACCATCAGCGACAGCTCATCCCATGTACTGAGGTTGTGAGCGGAGGTCAGCGGGCACCAGCACTTCCCCACTGGAGGGGCCCAGAAGAAGGGCTGGTGCATGGGAAGCAACCCTGCTGCCATGGCTGTGTCAGTATGTGTCACTGAAACTGCTAGGGAGTGGAAAGAGACCCTGAGAGCTTCCTGCTCTGGAGGTGCATCTGGACACCCAAGGGGACATCAGGTAGGAATGACCCGCCAGCGAGCAGTCAGTACCTGCTATCCCTCCCAAGGCTGCAAACACCTCCCACATGCATTTCAGGTGGACAGCCACTTGCCAGTCAAATTACACCCATGCATCCATACATGACGATTTGGCTTTCACTCAGGTCACATAAATGAATACTCAGATGCAAACCCAACCATCCCACACAAAAAAATATTTTCATTATTATTAGAATGACAGAGTCACATTCTGCATTAACTGCAAAACTGCACTTGTTCAAAGACTGAGAGAGCAGCCAAACAGACAAACGTGCATGGAAATTACATTTAGGCATAGGGTACTTTCCTGTTTGAGCCTCAGAACTGGCTGCATGGTTCACAGCTGGAATTTGTTTTGGCAGTGGGTCCTTATTTGCTGCATTAGTCAGTGACTGAGTTTGTGTAATGTTCTCAGAACAAAAAATTACATAGCTACAGAAAAAAAAGCCACCACATCAACACATTCCAGCTGTCAACACAGATATCTCCTTTTTATATTTTTTCGAAGATAAGTTTCTTCTTCTCCCAATAAATTTTGTCTTTTGGAAAAAGAAAAAAAAGCCAATCAAAAATATGCACTTAGTAAAATGTTCATTATTGGGATGGGGAAAAAATATTACCTCCCTCCAAATACATTCTTTGTCTTTAAGCTTCCAATTTTATTTTTTTTCCCCCACAACACAGTTCCACAAGGATTTCTTTAGCAGATGGTAGGTGCCAGAAACAACTTTTGGGTTATGGAAAACGGTCATCTGCACTAAGCAACCAAAGCAAATAAGATTCCAGTCTTGCAGCTACTGCCATATCACACAGCTATATCAATAAACTCAGAATTTATTAAGTCTAATAGTGTCTATATGCTTGCTTG
Organism: Merops nubicus; assembly: GCF_000691845.1. Taxonomy (NCBI): domain Eukaryota; kingdom Metazoa; phylum Chordata; class Aves; order Coraciiformes; family Meropidae; genus Merops; species Merops nubicus. The sequence continues at coordinate 35,603 of NW_008595622.1, forward strand.
TGTCCATACATGTATGTTTATAGAACTGTTATAAATTTGCATTAGACCAAAGAGAGATTAAGAAAAAAAATGCACTTCGTGGCTAAACTGTGATGGATCAAAACTGAGTCTTTTTATATGCAAAATCTGCAGGCCACAAATACTTGTACTCTCATTCTACTGTGGCGTAATGGTATCATTATCACTTAAGCCACTAGGAAACTATCACCCCTTCGTACATCCCTGGTTTTGTCATCGCCATCACTTTTGACATTGTGTCCACCACATCATATGTTTGGCGATTTTACAAATGCAGTAAATAAAATAAACCTACTACAAACATTTATTCTAGTTAACTGTGTGGATATGTGTAGACTTAGACTCCCACAGTTTATACAAATATCTAGCACCTTTTCTGACATCCCTTACTCTTATCAAAAAGCAATCTGCCCACTAGTCACTTTGCTTGTGTTTTTTGCCAGCTTTCAGCAACATTGAAGCACACCGTCAAAAAGTCATACAGAGTAAGTTGGTGTCATAGATAATTCATTGTACAGTCTTTGTAAAATGCAGAGAACATTATCATAAATGGAATAACATTACACACTCTCTGGCAAATAGAAGAAAACCACAAGATCTGATTGGCATCGATCTTTTTTAGGTACACTTGACAGATGACACAAAAAGTTGATACTGACACAGACATCAGGTGGAATGTGTGAAAAGGTGGCCAGATCAAATAACAAGCAAGGCATTTTGTGGCATTAGGATGAGCACAGGTTTATGAGGCCACAAAAGTATTTGACAGCACAGTAATAAGATTAACCTTATCTGTGTAAAAAAAAAACCATCCCTATGTGCCAGGCCATTTGCAGCTAATCTGAAGCAACTTGCTTTAGACTCCAACCAGCAGACACTAACATCTGTAACCCAAAACTCTTCCAGGGCTTCAAGTTAAACCACTTTTGAGTGGTTGAACTTGGTTCACTTTCAAGTGGTTTGAGGCAGGAAATAGATGCCCCTACTCGAGGCGATGCAATACTAGACCTTATGGTCACAAATGCTACTGAGCTCATCAGGGACATCAAGATAGGAGGCAGCCTGGGCTGCAGTGATCATGCATTAGTGCAGTTCACAGTCCTACAGGGTATGAGGTAGACAAAGAGTAAAGTTAAAACTCTAAACTTTAAGAAAGCAAACCTCCATCTTTTCAAGGAATTAATCCGTAAGACTCCCTGGGGAATAGTCCTTAGGGACAAGGGAGCGGAGCAGAGCTGGCAAATCTTTAAGGAAACTTATCATAGGGTGCAAGAACTTACAATTCCCAGCTGTAATAAATCATCTAGGGAAGGAAGGAGACCAGCATGGCTTAGTCGAAACCTGCTGGTCAGACTAAAGGCACAAGCCGTGGAAGCAGGGGCAGGTATCCTGGGAAGAAGACAGTGACACCACCCAGTTGTGCAGGGACGAGGAGAGGAAAGCCAGGGTGCAGCTGGAGCTGAACTTGGCAAGAGATGCAAAGGAAAACAGGAAGGGCTTCTATAGGTACATTAACCAGAAGAGGAAGGTTAAAGGCATCTCCTCCCTGAGGAACAGCAATGGGGAGTTAGTAACAACAGATGAGAAGGTCAAGGTCCTGAACAAGTTTTTTGTCTCAGTCTTCAATGGCAGCTTCTCTCCTCGCAGCTCTCAAGTGGATGACCTGCTAGACAGGGACCAGCAGGACAAAGCCCCTCCCACAGTCAACAAGGACAAGGTTCTTGAATGTCTGAGGAACCTTAACATACACAAGTCCATGGGCCCTGATGAGATGCACCCCAGAGTACTGAAGGAACTGGCTGATGCAGTTGCCAAGGCACTGTCCATAACGTTTGAAAAGTCCTGGCAGTCAGGTGAGGTCCCTAGTGACTGGAAGAAAGGAAACGTCACAACCAGTTTTGAAAAGAAAGAGTAGGAAGGAAGACCCTGGGAACTACCACCCTGTCAGCCTCACCTCTGTGCCTGGGAAGATCATGGGGCAGATCCTCCTAGAAGAAATGCTGAGGCACATGGAGGACAGGAAGGTAATTCAGGAGAGTCAGCATGGCTTTACCAGGGACAAGCCCTGTCTATAATGAAGGAACTGCACTGGTGGACAAGGGAAGAGCTGTGGAGGTCACCTATCTTGACTTTGCTAAGGCCTTTGACACCTTCCCCCATAGCATCCTTCTTTCTAAGTTGGAAAGATAGGGGTTTGATGGGTGGACTGTTGAGTGGATAAGAAACTGGCTGGATGGTTGCACCCAGACACTTGTGGTCAATGGCTTGATGTCTAGCT
>NW_008595623.1:0-26589 GCF_000691845.1 Merops nubicus
TTGGGTTCACAAGCTGCTGCAGGTGGCTGAGGCTGCAGCTGGATGGGGCCACAGTTGGAATAAACAACCGAACCAGCCCCTGCGATATTGGATGCCTGTTGATGTTTTTGGTGGGTGGGTTTAGTGAGGCCAGGGAAAGCTGAGTTTAGGGTAAGGTGTTTATTACCACTTGTTTTATATATTATTTCACTGGTATTATTGTTATTATTGTTGTCTCTTATTTCTTTGTGTTGTTTTATAAAACATCCTTACCTCAACCTATGGGCTTTTTGTTTTCTTTTCCTTTTGTTTCTTCCGTAACACATGGCCGGGCAAAGCAGTGGGCAGTAGCTGCTGGTGTTTAGCTGCCAGCTGAGTTTAAACCACAACAATATGTTAGCACCCAAAAAAGATAAGACAAAGTGATGGGAAGAGAAAACCAAAACAACAATACAAAGTGCATTCTGTTTAGAGAAGGTTTCTTAATATGTGATGCAACCATCAATAGCCCATATAGTTCACATGTACAACAGATGCTGGTCCACAGAAGAGTGTAAGAGAAACTGTCAACTGCAGCAGCACAACTTTTTAAGAAGAGAGACAAATGTCACCTTTTAAAAAAAAAAAAAAAAATTTCAGTACTACGTAGAGAATTCAAATCCATACTCTGTGACACAAAATTTTCTTATCATGCCAAATAGATTTTTTGTGACAGTGTAATTAATGAGTGAGGTCATTACTAGTGGGAGTCAATATGCCACGTGTTGTTCTGTTAGTGTAAACTTAAACTATGAACTCAAATTATCCTTTCAAAATTTACAATATAAAAGAATGTAATACATGAATACAAAAGATATTGTGTATTTATATTATTAATCATTATAACCTGTTATACTCCTTTGTTTAAAATCCTAGATAGTATTTTAGGCATAACTACTTGAGCAAGGTCAAGCAAATTTGATGTACTTGTTGTAGATAAACCCATATGGATACAAGTTCTACATCTGAGCTTATAAACTTTTTAATATAGGAAGCTATCCAAGTTCCAACATAATACCTCCATGATATTATGTTGATATTATTATACCTCACTGGTGATTTTTAGGCTAAATGTGTTTCATATCTAACATCCTCAGAATGCAATCCAAAAGAGCATAGTCCTATATGGAGTCTACTGGCAAACATTCTGATGGCTTTTCATGACTATCAAGACATTGTGCTCAATTCCAATATGTTTTATATATTTTAAACCCTCACTCTTCAAAAGGATCTCCTTTCTTGATCATTTTTTAGACAATGCAGAATATTATGAACACAAAATCTGTTGGCCCAATTTTTATAATGTGCTGTATTTTCCATAATTCAAAATATTTTTTAAAATCTCTTCAACTGCTTTTTATTGTGGTTGTACTCCTCAAGGTAATTTTAAAAACTGTAAATGTTGTATACCTGTTTCTCTGTTCAGTTTTACTTTGCCCAGCTTTGTTTTGAAAAAGAAAATAAAAATGACATAATGGAATACTAAACTTAAAAGAGTCTTCTAGGTCATGGATCCCTTCTTCCTCTCATCACAGTTAATCACTTTGTATAAAGCGCTTCACAATCTAATCTGTTCCTGTATTAAGAGTAGCTAGGCTTTTTACCCTTTCATTTGTTTTTGTCTCTAGTACTTCTGTAAACAGTTGCTCCAAGATTCATTCCTCAGCTCACAAACATACTTTCTCTGTCAAGCCTACATTGATTACTCATGGCTATTCTTTACCCATCTACTACCTTGCCAACATTGTCTGTTAGCTAAATAACCCTTTTTCCTCCCTTAGGTTTTCCACTGATTTATTTATAGGTAACAATTATATTCCCTGTCATCCTCTCATGTTCATTTTGTGTTCTTTATTCTTCAAAGGTCCTAGCAGTCCTTCTCTATTCTTAAAATGATTAGGTAAGGTGAAGATACAGTGTTGGTCTCATATTTCTTAGACAGCTTGAGGAATGCATAAGCATGGTGATAGAATATTTTCGTTAATGGGAAACAAGCACTGGGGACTTTGAATGAAGATTATGCAATTACAGTTATTCACTGATGGACCAAGTAATACAATAAAAATAGCCATGGAATCTAGGATGTGATCAGTTGGTATCATACCATGATCAGTCATGACAATACTATGCCCCTAACTGTTACAGTTCTAATTGTTCTACAATGAACATTCATTACATACAACATTTTTAATAATTTCATCTTTTAAGTTTAAATTAGTGTAAAATATTCACCAGTCACATAACTATTTTATGAATTTAATTACTATGTGTGTTTATTTCATGCAATGCATTTAAATGTAATCCTTCTAGAAAATTCATAGGATTTGTGTACTAGCTTTGACAACTGAAAAACTACTGTGTAATTTGAAGTACATCTCAGAATAAACTTCTGTGCTGACAGGTAACTATTATGAGTAAGAAAATGATCTATTACATTAAGTTTTCCTGAGGGTCTTTGTATATATTTCTTTTACCAGGGACAGTTGCAATTTAATAGTGCATTAAAAGACCATGTGGTGTGCCATTTGTCTTGTAGTATTTTTACATAATCTAAGCTACAAGTTCCTGTTTGAGTCCTAATTAATCCAAGAACCACCTCATTAACTTTTAGGAAAGCCTCACTCTAATTTAAGGTTAATTATTTAGCACTTTTGGCATCATTGCTACACTACCTACATATGTGCTTATTTTTTTCTCTATTTATAAGAACCACTTAAAAGTGAAAACTAATTAATAAGTAATGAAAGTTTTGCAGACCAGAAGGTGATACTAAGCATTTAAGTATTTTTCTTTTTATAATAAGAAGAGAAAGGAGAGAAAGAACTACAGCAAAGAGGGATTATTTATCCCTATCTGTAGAGCTCAATGTAACTTTATCTAGTCCCCCCAGTATCCTTTCCAGTGTCCTGGGCAAAGGATAGAACAGACACTGTTAAGGGGCAGTCGTCTTCTAGTGCACTCATCTGACAAGTCACATGGATCATTCTCTCTCTGTAGCTTGTAAAATAACAGTTTGTAAAATCAGATCCAAGTATCTATAGTGTAGAGTCTAAAGTTAGGTAAAATTAATCCCATCCGAGTTGTATTTATCCTCACCATATCACATAAACTATATATATCATCATACACACAACTATATAATTATGTTTATTTCATATGCTTAATTACATATGGAGCTGGTCATATATACAGATGAAAAAATTCATCAGTAAATGCTACCACTTTAAAACAGACACCAGTTTGATTGAGTAACCATATTGAGAACTTATTTTGAATCCTTGCTTCCTTCCTTGCTCACGCCTTGCTTCTCTCTCCCTTCTCTCTCCCCCACATGCTCAGCTTTCTTAGATATTTTATGTAATGCAGAAGTCCCTGCCATAGCATAAGAAACGTTTTAAAAGTCAATGTAAATTGAACATTAACAAAAAAAGGACATTTTTTAATATTAAATTGCAGCTTTTTGTTTGTTTTGCTCTGAGTTGTAAAAGAAACTGTCCAATTTTTAGCTCACACAATGGTCAAGGAAATAATATTTGCTAGTTCTACCTTTCTGCTATTATGTGATTTGTTTTATGTAATTTGTTTGCTTCATCTCAAGTTTAAACTTAATCTACATGGATATTTGTATGTGACATGCATTTTCAATTTTCAAGCACTGGTCTCTGAGTCATAATGATTCCTGTACTCACTCACAGTCTGATGGAAGTTACAAAGCATGTCTTTCTATGTCTGTTTTAACAATGCCATCTAGTTCTTAAAAATTAATAAAATCATGCAGATGTTCAGTGTATATATATATATTGCGACAAAGTCAGCAAAATTGGGACATGTGGTGTAACTCTGCCTCTCTATCAAATCTGAGCCATCTATCAAGTTGTCTTATGATTGATTTTCTCTAAAAGATTCTGCATTGCAGTGCTGTGGCAGCACTCTGTTTTTAGTGTCTTTTTTTTACTATGTCCCAGCTGGTCTCACAGGGCAATTCAGCATCTGGTGCAAATTGTCATTCTTCCCTTTGATGGACAGGGTGGTGAGAAAAGACATTGAGAATCTGACCTTCAGACTTGCCTCAGTATCTGTGACTCAAATTGGCTATTCTGAAATCCTAAAACCTAATACTCCTTTTTCCCCCATATCTGCACTCATTTATTGAAAACTAATTGAGAGTACTTTTACACAAATACAGACTTTTATAAAGTAAATCTAGTTCCTCTTTCCCAAAGTGTCAAGTTCCTATTAAAATTAGATAGTTCCCCTATATATGAAGTTCAGTGTAATTTTTCTAATTGATTTGAGACTGTCACACAAAAATACCTATTTTGTTTCGTACTGGATAAAACTGTATCATGTTAATTAAGCAGTAGTCCATGTTGTTTTGGGGGGGGTTTTGTTCTTTTCTGTGTTAGTACTTATACAAATGTATCAATATTGATACAAAATACACAGTATGGTATTGTTATTACTATAAAGAAAATGGAAGATATATTCACAATCCATAGAATCATAGAATGTATGGGCTGGAAGGGACCTCCAAAGGTCACCTAGTCCAACCCCCTGCCACAAGCAGGGACATCTCCAACTAGATCAAGCTACTCAGAGATTTATCCGGCCTGATCTTAAATGTCCCCAGGGATGGGGCCTCCACCACCTCTCTGGGCAACCTATTCCAGTGGTCTAACACCCTCATGTTGAAGAACTTTTTCCTAACGTCTAACCTGAATCTACCCTTTTCTAGCTTAAAGCCATTACTCCTCGTCCTGTCACGCCAAACCCTTGTGAATAGTTCCTCCCTTGCTTCCTTGTAGGCCCTTTTCAGGTACTGGAAGGTTGCTATAAGGTCCCCCCGGAGCGTCCTCTTCTCCAGGCTGAACAACCCCAACACCCTCAGCCTGTCCTCATAGGAGAGCTGCTCCAGCCCTTGGATCATTTTTGTGGCTCTCACTGAACATGTTCCAACAGCTCCACGTCCTTCTTGTGCTGGGGGCTCCAGAGCTGGACACAGGACTCCAGGTGAGGTCTCACCAGGGCAGTGCAGAGGGGCAGGATCACCTCTCTCCATCTGCTGGCCACACTTCTTTTGATGCAGCCCAGGATTCTGTTGGCCTTCTGGGCTGCTGCTGCACATTGGTGGCTCATGTCCAGCTTTTTATTTGCTAGTACCTCCAAGTCTTTTTCTAATTGACTGCTTTCTAACGTGTCCTCTCCCAGCCTGTATTGGTAATGTTGGTTGCCCCTCCCCAGGTGCAGGACCCTGCACTTGTTCTTGTTGAACCTCATGAGGTTCACCTGAGCCCACCTCTCCAGCCTGTCCAGGTTCCTCTGGATGGCCTCCCGTCCCTCTGGCATGTCAGCTGCACCCTCCAGCTTAGTATCATCAGCAAACTTGCTGAGGGTGCACTTGATGCCACTGTCTATGTCACTGATGAAGTTATTAAACAACACCTAGAGCACTCAGCAAATCTCTTGATGTTTAGAGTATTTTGTGCTATCAACTACAATATACATAACTGCCTAATTTGCATATGCAATATTCCAATCTCTTATTCCTTTTGGTGTTACAAGTAAGAAAATTCTCTAGGAGTGAAAAGTTTCCAGGGAAGAAATTCCTGCATGTAACCTACCTTCTGGATCATCATTTCGGGAATCATTTCACTGAGTTTTGTATAAATAGGCTTTGGGGAAGAAATACAGTTAACATGGCACATTTTCTTAAATACTTATATAGTCAGCGGGGAGAATACATCTCTTCTGAGCAGACCAAAATAAATGGAACAGCTGAAATGCCTGTGTACTTGTAACTACTGTTCCATTAGATGCTGCAGTATACCTGGGACACCTGCAAGTGACTGGCAGATGTGACCTCTGACATGCCAGTCAGAACTTTGGGAAGAAAGTTCTGGAAGCAAATCTAAACATCAACTAGTTGCCTCTGTGAATGTATTTGCACATGTCTGCAAGACCTCTGGGCAGAGGATTTTCAGGCTATGGGGAAAGAACTGAATAAGTTTAGACCTGCTACTAGCATAGGCAGTCTTGTAATATCACCATGTGGATTTTAGGTAGCTAAACCCCATTATAAATTATTTAGGTGGATTGAATCTTAACTCCAGTTATTTGGTGTAATTTGGTTGTTTAGGAAATCACAACTAAGTATGGTTAAACGATGCTTACACTTTCCATCTTTAAATTTATCATCTAACATTTACAGCTGTGTTCCACCTACAGGTAATTTTTTTTCATTAAATAATTTGGTCAATACACACTATCTTACCTTGACTTAAGCAATGTTTTTTTCTTGTTCTGGGAATAATTGTAGGGGAAAATCCTAGTTCTGCTGACTTTACTATGAGCTTGTTATTGACTTAAGGAAGGTTGAGGGAAATAACTTCACCAGTATATTCTTTCTCTTTGTCTTTCTTTCATACAAAGATATACGCCATGCGTTCTTACAGATACACATGCAAGAAAAATATAGTAAAGCATACTATAAATTTAGGTGAACAGAAACACAAATATTAAAACTGTAATGTATATGCTCAATAAGAAGGTAAGAATTAATGTTCACAGCTACCTTGAACCCTGTAATTTTGTTTGATTTTCCAAACAGCTTGGTTGCCATCTAAGGTGAGCAGAAGCAACCATTATCCTTCCTTTCATCCATCTTTTTCTCTTAACAGTTTGAATTATTTCCTCTTTTTCTAGTTGTAGACAGGCTATTTGATTGTCTATAAAATTAATAATTTAAATGAGGCTACAAATGTATATCAGAAGAATGAGTAAGATGGCAGAAGCAAAAATAGAAAAAGCTCTGCAGTTGAAACTCTAGCTTTTAACAGCAAGGGCTTGAATGTTTTGGCATTCTGTAGGTAATTAATTTCTTATGTATTAGTGGCAAAAAAAAATGAAATAACAGCAGCATATGAATTATCTCATAGTGTCCTGTGATTTATTTTTATATTAAACACAATTTTAATTTTTGTGAGTTATGCAAAAAGACTATCAAACAGGTAAAAGCTAATGGTTTTCAGAGCTACAAGAATTTGAATAAACCCCAAATTCTCCTCTATATTACTTACCACTGCAGTTTAATATTTCTGGAATGCCAGGTACAAGTTAGAAGAAAGCCATGACATGATCATTGTCATATATGTTGAGCTTCATTGCAGTCAATTATATGCAGCTTCATCTGGTTTCTGAGTCTTGTGGAAAGCTCTGACTGGCAAATAAACTTGTCTGTGGGTAGTTACTAGGAAAAACTGAAAAGACTAGAGATGGCTATGAATCCAAAATTAATTAGTACCTGAACTACATGACGTAATACAGGTAAAGACTTAAAATATTATGTCCTGGGACTGATTAAAAGTACAGCAGTGCCAGTGTTTCAGACTGCCAGATGCCTTCCTGCAGAACCCCTGTCCATGTAGGATGGAGCAGACCCCTGCCAGGTGCTGTGAACCACCACACACCAGCGAGGGGTGACACTGAGCGGTGCAGCATGGGGGTACCTACACCCCAGGGAGATGTGCAGCCTCAGGGGTGATTGCTCAACAGCATGTGATTTGGTGGATATTAGTCAATATGATGTCACTGATAAATCAGTAATTCATTTTGATTGTTTTTTGATTTAAAGTGTAAGAACTGAGCAGCTTTTCCCCTGGAAGAGAGTCACCCTTTATCTCTGTGCAGTGATATATAGGATTTGACAATGACATTGATTCTATGTTACTGTTATGGAAAATGCCACATTCTGCAAACTTCCAAAAAATGTCTCTTAAATTGATCGAATTACAAGGTTTACTGAAATCTCAGTGAATGGATTTGCAATAGAAATCTATATAAGTTCGATGCTGAAACTCACTGCAGTTCAGCACTGCAAGCTCTCTGTCACAGCCCTGCAGCCCTGCCAGTGGTGTTTGTAGGTGACGCCACTGCTGAGAGTCCAGACAGAAAATCTGGGACAAAGGAGCTTGGGCCAGAGAATGCAAACTATAGGATTCCTCTCCAGGCATGTGAAAGACAGGAAGATAGCCAGGAACAGTCAGTGTATATTACTGAGGTGACATCAAGCCTGATTGCCTTTTACAGTGAACTATCAGGCCATGTAGATGATGGTAGGGCAGTGGATGTAATATACTTTAACCTCAGCAATATTTTCACAGTCTTCATGACAGCATTATCTCTTGAAAACTTAGGATTTACGAGTTGGATCAGTGTACTGTCAGATGGGATGAAATTGTGGATTGCCGGGCTCAAGGAGTAACAATCAGTGGTTTGACATCCATGTGGTGACTGATAACAAGTGGAGTAGCTCAAGATCAAGTCCTGGGCTGATACTGTTCAATAATGCCATCACGTTGTGGGAGAATATGCTTGCTGATCTGCAGCCTACCAGACTACTTTGCTTATAAGAGAAATCTCATGTCAAGTGTTGGAATTCCTGGAGCATATCAGGAAGGGCATGTGGGAGCTTTAAGAGTGCAAAGCCTGCTGGCTTTGGAAAACTCTAAATGACTGAAGAGGGTGGAGGCGCTGTGTTATTTCACGTTTTAAGAATGGTTGCTGGAGTAAAATTTCCACAGAAGTCATCATACAGGTTTTTGGGGGTTTTGTTCATAAACTAATACTTATTTGGAGTGGAAGATCAGGGGATGAACAGTCAAGAATTATTAAGACACCAAATTTAAGCAACAGTTTCCTAATCTGTGTCTCAACTTCCTCTGTTTCTCCTGGAAGTGGAGAAGAATCGATCCTTATTCGAACACAGAAAAGTGAAGAGCACAATTAGGGATGGCAGCGGAGGTACCTAACTGGAATAAAGATAGTATGCAAAGGCTTGGATAAGGTCAGATTTCTTTATAACGAAAACGGTTAGGCATCCTACTGTAGTCATAGTGAAACACTTTAAATACATTACTCTAAATTCCCTCTCCTTAGCTTTCCCAAGCCTGTTTTTCCTTGACCTGATTTACAATGCAGCAGTCACGCTAGAACCCTGCAGAGCTCAAAATGCTTTCCCCCTCCTTTTACAGCTCCAAAGAGAAAGGGTGCCCAGGATGAGCTCTGCTCTTGCATGGCTCTGGCTGTATATTTGTAAAGGATGCTGGCAATTCTCCTCTGCCAAGAGCAAACATATAGTAGCAGCATAACAGTTTATAGCTTCTGCATACAATGTAAAAAATGTGCCCATTTTGTGCCCTTTGTATCAGCTTATTATAATATGTAAATGTAATTTGTACTTTGTGGCTTCTCCGTGAAATGTATGGAAGCATTCAGTAAGCAACACAGCCATAGTAAAACAAACAATCAGTTTAACCAACTGGTTCACCAAGTAGTGAGAAATTATTCTAATGCATTCTGCGAAGTTATTTTCCCTTAGGAGTGAGTACTCTTCAGGAGTTACGCCATATTTCTTCAAGTGAATTCCAAAATCTCACTGCCAATTACTGAAAATACTTTTGTTGACCTACTTGGCAAGCCACTAGAGATCAAACTACACTTACAGCAAACAAGCCATAAAAAAAGGTTATTCTTCTCTTATCCTTCCTCTCAAGCTTCAATTCCTCTGCTAGCTAAATTGATGTTTACTTGGCTGCATTAGGTTTACCTGAAGCAAATCCCTTTGTTCCCCTGTTTGACAGTCCTCAATCGTACTTGGCTGTTATGTCTGTGGCTCCTCCAAAGGGCCTAGCAACAAACACTTTGCAAGGACATCATCCTTCAGATCAAACTAAAGCAAGGCACTCACATGTACCAAAAAGGAGTTTATAGTTCTACTTTGCTGTCTTGTGTTGCTACTTAGGAAATATGTTGTGTCATTTTAGCAGTAGTCTTAAAACGACAGGATGAAAAAGAATTTCTAACCCTTCAACCAGTAGAACAAAAAATAGCTATTTAAAAAAATAGTTATTTATTAATCTGTGATAAAATTGCATGGAAATATCTGTTTGTATAAGCATTTCCACTTGTATAGGCTTTTTATTTTCCTAGACTTTGAGGTTGTTTTTGTTTCATTCTGTTTGGTATCATTGTTTGTTTGTTTTCTGGAGTGTTACAAGCTTTCAAACATTCTTATCTGGTAAACTTATTCATAAAATTATGAAGCATTTTCAATCACTTTTTTAACAGCCAGCAAAAGTAGTTGTAATATAGCAAAATTTACACAGAGAAGGAAAAAAACACATTCTGGTCCACATGCATCCTACAAATCTTATTTCAGTTGATGCTTTTTATTTGGAAACTGTCTTTTTGTGGAACAATTGAAAGGTGGTAGATGAGAAATGTGTATTTTAGTTCAAGTTCTGCTACAGTTTTCTTCCTAAGTACTTATAGAGCAGGGATTTTTTTAAATTTTTTTTTTTTATTAATTTGATGGCTAGTTCAGAGTAAGTAAAAAATGCAAGAAAACAAAAACGATACCCACCTCTAGTTTAATTACAAGTATCAAAATATTTGTACGTTTTGAAGTGCAGGGCTAGCAATTCAGATCTGGTAAATATATGTCCTGGTTCCGTGTAAAAAGGGGTTCAGGGCAGGACCCACACGGAACAGAACTATGTACTCGCCTCTCCCCCACCCCCGAGAGAGAGAGAGAGAGACACTTTAAAAAAAAATGAAGTATATTGTTCAACAAGGAACAGAAAACGAAAAAGGGAAATAAGGAAAATAATATATATAAAGATCAGGGGAATAATACAAAAGATAAAATATACAAAACCCTCAGAAATGGTTCCAGGGTCCCACGGAGTTGAAAGGAGAACTTTCCTTTCCGAGCTCCAAGGCCGGAGTGAAACAAGAAACCACTCCCTGCCTCTTATCAGAGTGTGTGTGGGAAGGGGAGGGAATACAATGGTTTCACCCCCACCCAGGGTCCTCCCAGTTGCTGGGAGGTCACGCCCCCATTCCAAGCCTCAAACCACAACAATATATTAGAAACTGAAGAGATTAAGTTAGAAAAAGGAAATATCTATCACAGCATTGCTGAGAAAACTTCTAGAAGACAAATGCTTCAGTGTTAATATCCCTTGTTTGCTGTCTTCGCAGTAAAACAATAAGCCATGGCAAATCTGAAAATCTGGGACAAGTAACTCAGTGCCATTTGTAAAAAAATGATACCAGAATTGAATGCTTCTTATTTTTTTGTAGGATTCAGATTTACCTCACTTAGCTTTCTGTCCCTAAAATATGGGAAAAAGGTTTTGATTCTTAAGTTTAATTATATAAATATTAAGTATCTAATCCCAACTGGCCATTTGTGTTGCCTCAAAAATCTATAAAAAGAGACCAACTCTACAAGGCAGTTCATACCCTTCTATGATATCCCTCAACAAAGTCAAGGAACTTCAGTTAGACTAGAAAGCAGTGATTTGCTTCCCTAAACTTAGGTCCTTGCTGCCATATGGAACACCTTTGCATGTCTGCGCTCAAAGGAATAAAGGAAAAACATCACCCATACTAAATGGCATCTAAAGGGTTGTCAGAAATTGTGTAGTACCTGGAATGACTGTAAAGGCAGAGGTCTAGTGAAATGAATCTTCTCCGACATGTGCCATAAAGATGGATAGCTAAAGATTAACATCTAATCACATGGAGTGTTTCTACAGTAAGAGAAAAACCACTTCCAAATGGGAACTCATTTTGCCTTATGATGCCTGGGCTTGTACACTCCAGTATTCTGTGATGGGATAAATTATTTTCTGGAAGTGCCTACAAATGAAGGGACTCCTAGGACTAGCTTAAACTAAGCATGTAATTTTGGCTCATTTTGCTGGCTGTGATACAAAACTATGACACAATTGCTTTCACTTGATATTCTACCAAGTCTGTAATGTGTTACTAGGATTAAGAGTGGCTGTTTGCCTACACAAACTGAGTTTTATGTAATATTGATACTTTTCATTCTTGCAATGATCTTATTGAATTACAGTCCAAGAAACTTATCCTCAGGTGAGGAGGAAGGTTAATTTTTGTTGTGAATTTAAAGGAAGAACTGACACAGAAATGCACTTGTATTTACATAAAATATATGTAAGATTTTTAAAATATTTAAGAACAGAAAAGAGATTATTTGAGAGAGAGCAGACTGTTTACTGGAGTTGTAATTTGAGCTGACATGCTGATCTTGAAAGAAGGGAGAATTAGTTTTCAAGACCTTTATTTCGCTCTTTCTTTCAATAATACATTTTATTTTTCAGTAGGAATGAAGGGTGAAGATCCTTATAGCAATGTTTATAAACACAATTTGCTAATTAAAAAAAAAGCGCAAATCTATTTTATTGCATTCACTGAAAATAATTTGTGGAATACAAATGTACAAACATTGGAATTAAAGGCATTTTCTTCTGTATCAACTGCAATCACAGCAATTTCAGAAATCCCTTAGCATATATGAAGTCAGTTTTCTCCATTTTGTAGCAACAGAAAAACAATCACTATTAACTTGTTACTATCTAGAACATGCTTTAAAAGAAATAAAAACTAAAATGAAATAATAGCTGGCTTTCCAAATTATCAGCATATAACATCCATTCCTGCCACTGAAATTTGCAAGCTATTTTCTGATGGTCCTTCATTGTCAAAAGGAAAATCTTGTAGGAAGCTGAGAGGTTTCTTTAAAACCTTCAGAGAGGAAACTGTTGATTTGAGAGATGAGGTAAATATTTTACTTGTCATAAAAAAAGAATGAAAATATTTTAAAATATGCACATGATCCAATGCTGATGGAAGGAAACCTTTGCACATGTACAATATAACTTAGCAAAATGGCTGCATATCTCTTTTTTAGAGGATGTAGAAAAGGAATTTTCTCTTGCAAAAATCTTTTTACTTCCTCCCCCGCTGGACAGATACTGAACCATGATGTGTATCTTTTGGGAAAATAATCAGGGTTGAATTTGAGGTGCAAGGAATATTGTTTGAAAACAGCTGCTGAGTGTGTTCTCTTCTGCTAGTAGTGTTTCTACTGATGATGCCAGTATTAGCTGTTCTGAGGGGAGAATACACATACAGCTGTGGACTTCATAACCAGGTGGCACTTCACATTTTTCACTTCCTTTGCACACCTGAATTATACATACTATATATTATTGTGTCCAAAATAGAAAAACAAAAGAAGAACAGAAACCTAATATGCTGAAACCATTGAAATGCTTTGTCATCAAGTGGAACAAAATGGGAAATTATTCTATAGTTACTGATAGCATAACGAAGGTGAGTCAGCCTTGTTCCTAAGGAGTGCAGAGTTTTTCATGCTCTGAAACAATAAAACAACAGAGTGGAAGCAATGAGGTTCACACGTGCTAGGTAGGGTTCAAATAGCGTGGAGGCCTCCTGTGGATGAAGATTTGGCAGCATTGTCCGAATACCCCAGTGACTTGCAAAATGACCAAGGTAATTCTCTTTGCTCGAGCATCTGTTTGTTAAAGCAAAACTTGCTTTCTGAAGGAAGTATGGTTAGTATATTTTCTTTTTTTCACCGTAAGTGTAATGATTTTATAGATATGGTACGGCATAGGAAAGCCAACTAACCACCTTTTAATGCCCATCAGTCTTTTCTGCTTGCTTCATATTGTCGTTACCACCAAACACTAGCAATATTAAGTTCTTATAAAATAATTTTCTTGATCAATATTGCCAAAAATCTACAAACTGGATACAATAAGGGCATTGAATCTGTGGGAATAAACCCTTGACTGTTAAATATACATTCAAATTTCTGTCATTTCTAAGCACAGAAAGTTCAATGAAAAAAAAAAAGAAGACATAGCCTAACTAGTTAAGTGTGGTTTTATCTTAAATTGGAAAAGAGATGCATGAAAACAAGAAAGAGGATGACTTTTTTTTTCCTACAAAGTATTGTAATTTTGAATTAAAAACTCTTAAATTGCTGAAGTGAAATTTTAGCAAAACTGTAGACCATGCTGTATATCTGAATCAAATGGCTAACCGTAGTATATGTAATGTTTGGGGTAATATTTTTTATTTGATCACCAAGGAGCCTGAGGTTCTTTCCTCAACCTCCTTCCTCAGTACTAGAAACATAGAAACTAAATTAGAAATTCTAATTTGCCAAGTTAAATACAATAAATTGTTTTGAACATTGCCCCTGTTATGTACACAGTACATAATTTTTTGACTAAAAAACCCATACATAAATATAGAAAATTGTATTTTGGATCTTAATTTTTATGTGTATTTTAAAACTTTTATTGGAAGTTATGTGAGTTGATAAGACATTATGAAAAATCTAGAAACATTTTATATAGCTATATTTACTCGGTTAACTACAAAGATAAGCTGCATGTGCTTGCATCTCCTGGATTTCTCTATGGAATATCACTGCTGTGATAAAAAAATCTTGGCTATTTTAGTTTCCAAACTTTTAAGTAAATATTCAGATGTAATTTTTCACAGGTAGATAATTAATTACCACAGGTTAAATGTGTTAGTGGGGAATGAATGCAAAATTATAGCTGAGCAACTTTTGGTATGCAAAATTCTGTAGGGACTACTTTCAAATATTACACAAATGGTTTCAGATCAGGCACATCCAAATGATTCCAATTTATAATACTCTCTTAAACTTAAACAGCTGTATCATTTTTTGAATGTGTCTCTCTAGGCTCATCAGTTTGAATAAAAAATTCAGATGACCATTAATTATCTTGAATAGAAACCTGGCAGCTTCCTTTTCTACTGGACAAGTCAGGTAGTGAGACAGAAAACTACACTTGATTAATGGCAAGCTATGAGACCCAAGTAACATGTCTTCATAACAAAGATATGCTTCTTCACTCTCTATATTAGGTATATCTTTAAAAATTACTAGTGCTTGTGTTGACTCCATTTTTATATGCTCAGTCTGGAAGACTTAGAAGTGTACCTTTGTAGTCTTTGGTTTTCTAATGGAAAAGTACTTGAAACTTAATTTTAGGATCATTTAAACACTGTGTTGTAGTCATTGCAATGCTGAGAGGAACCTTCAGATCGGACCACTGCATTTCTTTGCTTACTACAAGCTTCTGTACTTGCAGCCCACTGAGAAAACCCAAAATTCTCAGGTCTTGTTTCAGTGTCATGATAATTTAGACAAAAAGAAGAGAAGTGTCTGGTTTTCCTCTGTTCTTCACCTGCATTTTCATACCTGCATCCATTCTTCAGATATATTTTGAACTTGCTTAATATACCTGAATGGCAACAAAATTAGAAGAAAGCTATGCTTCTTCTTCCCACCATTAAAAAATCTTTCAGTAGCATTGCCACAGTCTTAGTAGGCAATGTTCTAGAGGCTAAAGGACTTGCTTTAAAAGCTGCAGGGCAAATAGGGAAATTGTCCTTAATTTTTTTAACCATCAAGGATTCAAGCTCAGCTCTCACTGTATTCTCCTTAACTACTGCTTAAGTTTATAGTATTCTTCTTCACGACAAAATTCTCTTAAACCTCTGCTGCCTAGTGTTCAAATGCACATTCCCAAAAAAGTTTACCAAAACAATTTACTGTTGAGATTCTAACAAGTTAAAAAACTTCAAAAGCTACCACTGTTATACATGACTATAGCCATCATTCTCCAGCACAGAACTTTTGTAGAGGAAAACAGTCCAAACCAGTATGTGTGAAAGGCAGTCAGTGCTAACCAGTCTTAAGAATAGAGTCCCAGTCTGCTTTATTTTGGTGGTAGAAACTTAATAAATATGGTCATGCATGTGTGAATCAGAGATGACTACTACTGAAGGTGATTTAAACTACATTTTTGTGCTTAGGATGCCTAAACTTTTGAGTTTTCTATTGCTGTCTGTTTTATCCTACTAAGCTTCTTGCTATTTTTAAATGTTCTTAACACTCATGCATATCTGTAGTATAACAGAAGCAATTATGGCTGTGATTTCCAAAGTGGCCTTATTAAGAACTGCCTGTTGCATTCATACCTTAATTTTTTTTGCATAGGCAAGTAGAGATTTTTTTTTTTTTTAAATCTGTGATTTCTACAATGAGAGGTCTTGTTTTCAGAACTTTTTTTTGTGAAACAGTTGTCTTTCAGCCAATATTTACACTTCACAAGCAAATTATCATCTTTGTGTGTGAGTTCCCATGTTTAAAAAAATTAAAAAAAAAAATAATTTAAGAGCTTTTGATATTTTCTTGGATGGCTTCAATTTGCAGCTAAGTGTGAAATCCTAATTCAAGGTCCCAAAGGCTTTACAGCAGTAATTGTAGCATATAGCATCTAAAGGTCAGGGTAAATATTGCATTGGATATAGCATTGATGACAGCTGTCATTACAACTTCATTACCAAGAAAAGTATAGTTATGAAGGACAGTTATGAGGAATAATAGGTATTTAACTACCAAGGGTTTACTGCTGGTGCTATTTTTACATGTTAGTACAAAAATACCAGCAAGCAAGATAAATTAAGAGAATGTCTGTAGGTGACTGACAGCTCCTGCTTTTATTTCATCTTAAAATTAGTCAGTTTAATTATGCAAGCACTAGACGTCATTCATTACGTGGAAAGCAAGAACAGAAGCTCCCAAAATGAGAAGAATCAATGTTTCTTTCCAAATGCTCTGTTGTCTCATTTACTGAATCACTTAAATTCTAACACACGTAATGGTCTTTTTGGTTATTCCACAAGATTATTTTCAGCAACAATCAGCTGCTATTATTATTATTAATTATTATTATTATTTCATGCTTCATCATTTCTACAGTTTTGGTAATAACTAGTCATGTATGCTGAATTTTCTTTTACTTCAATTTTCATGAGCTCATAATCTCGGGCAAAGTTCATAATGAAATAAGTACACACCTTCCCTCTCTCTTGAAGGTATTGTGCATAGTCTTTCTAGTTTAAATTTCTTATAATGATTTTAAAAATCCTATAATATCTTTGTATTCTTCTTTTCTGTAGCTTTGCCTGTGATGCTGATGTTTCCCTCTGATAATTCTGCCAACTCTGTCATGATATGATATATACAATAATGAGTAGAAACTTATCTTGTGCCAGTTTGGTACATGCTTGCAACTAAAATTCTCTGGGACCTGGCTAGATAACCTTCATTCGAGGCTTATATCTTTTCCATTGCTTATCTTTTCTTATTGTATCTCCTACAATGTAGTTTTCACCAGTAAAATAGTCAGCTTTTTTTTTGTTTGTTTTTGCTCTTTTGCAAGACACTTATAATTTGTCACTTTCTTAAATGTGGTTTTGTTGTTTTGTTTTATTTTGTTTTTCTAAAAAAAACAACTGACATATACTTTTTTTCATCTTTAAATCCCTATATAATACTTTGTCCTTTTAGTATGACGTCTTACTTTCAATAATATTGTATTTTTTCATTTACCTTTGCTCCATCATCTAATTAGTCTGGAGAGAAACCTTTCTGTTAAAGTTCAGAAATCTCTACAGATGAACTGGTCATTCTAGACTCTTCCTAATGTCCAATGGGAAAAATATTTTAGGAGATGAATCAGATCACACATACATTTCTTTAGAATGAAATGAGCTGCTCCCTCCAAAAAGGGACGCAGACTACATTGACCTAAAAGTTAAATATATTTGGTCTAGTGAATTCCATGCTTATCTTTCAAAGAGGTTGCTAACAGTGAAAGCTCTTAATATGTTTTTGATTTCTCTCAATGTTTTTTTAACTACTTTTTACCTGGAAAACAAAATCACATCCATGACATTTTACTTCTTTATACAGAATTCAATTCCTCACAGCCATTTTTGCCTAATTTTTTGAGATAATTTTGTCTGATACATTATGGCAGTAGAACATCATACAACTGTATTTACAAGTAAATATTCCAGGTTTTTATTATGATCTTGTTTTTAGAGTTACGATCTCAGAATTGTCTTTAATTACTATTGTTTAATTTTTCCCTCCAACAAAATCCTACAGAATTATAAAACATAAGTATGTCTAACAATATCCCATTTTCCCCTTTACTTTTGATTTCTTAAAAAAAGACAAAACACACCTCACAAAACCCAGAAAAAAAATGCCCAACCACAAAAAAAAACCCACCAACTTTTATCTGAATGCCATTCTCCTATATTGCTGAAAATCTTCACATTTGAAAAAAAAATTATTTCATGTGAAAGAGATTTGCATAAAACAGTTAAATGACAATTGTTTTAGGTTACATACCATTCTCTTTGAATAACTCAGCATTGCAGATGATGATAAAGAATAAAGATGGCATGGAATATCCTCAAAAAATCCTGTCATATCTGATATTTTTTCATACAGTTTTAGCCTGGCAGTATAAGCATAATGTGCACTTTCCTTTGCTACTCTATAGAAATTCTACCACTAGTGGATGGCATTTTATTGATTCAAGTGCATATATAATCCATGAACATTGCTTTTTCTTTTGTTTTCTTTTTCTTTTGTTTTTGATAACCTACTCAAATTACATGCTGAAACTTCTCCTTTTAGTGCAGCTATCAGTTATCAGATAGACCTTCTCCCAGCACAGTAAAATCCTTCGATCTTTTGAGATAGCAAATAATTTGTTTCAATACATTCAACTGACATAACTTCAGAGAGTATATACCAGACTACAGGCGAATCTGCAGATCTACACTAAGGAGTTCATGCTTCCTTTTTCTGAAAAGGAAAGATCTGCTTTTCACCTTTCAATTTTTTTTTTTTCTCCCCCCCTTTTTGAGGGGTAAGTATATTTGAAGCTGAAAATATAAATTAGCCCCACTCTCCAAGCAATAATTATGGATTCTATTTATTTTTTTTTTGTTTATCAATTAGCTAACTTTCTCAGTCTACTTTGTAAATTGTAATCACTTTGATTAATAACATCATCCCACTCACTAGTTTGCTTTCAACTAGGCAAAAGGTTACATGATGCCTTCTTTTCCCATAGATATTTTAAAAAAAATAATCACAGTTTGTTTGTCATTATGTTATTTTTATCCCTGTGGTCCAAAAGCCTGAATAAATCCCTTTGATCATTTACAAACAAATCAAAATGTTTTGATTGGTAATAATATTGTTGTTTCTCTGTGCATGACCCAAGTTCTCTAGATTGTATCAATGGCTTGTGTTTGAGCTTTCCATTAACATCTTTATGTGATTCAGATTTTCTCTACGTCTCTATTACTATTAATATACTTTTCAATTTCCTCTTTGTTATCTTATGCAGACAGTGCACTGTTCAGTTAACTATTGGACCTCCAGATTAAGTCTACTCTTCAATTCATCCTTTATAGTATAGTTAATTTTCCCACAGATACCAGGTCTTTCAGAGCTTTCAAATTAGACAATTATAAAGTTTTTGCAAAATTACTAGGTCCTTTATAGTTATCTCTTCAAGATCTTACAGATTTTTTTTGTGGACATTCATAGACTTTTTTTTTTTTTTCTATTATTAAGAGCACATACCACATTTTTAGTAACAAGATCAGTCTATATGATGTTTTTTTTTCTCATGCAGTCCTCATGGCTCTTGATTTTTTTTCCTCTTGTTACTTACAATCTTTAGAATGATTACAAGAGAGAGCAGTATTTTTAGGATAAAAAAACCCTACCATGATATCCTGCTTTTCTATTATTTACTACTTCCCTCCATGTCTTTTTTTTTCATGCTATTTGACAGAGAAGTCCTGCACTAGAGAGAAACTAGATAGGCAGTTGCCATTTGGAAACTTTCAGATTTTACATTCTTTATCCAGATTTTATTTATAGTCATAACCAGTAATTCATTAATTAAATGTTACTACCACTGTGGATATAAAAAACCTTTTTACTGACTACTAAAAGAATTTATTTTTTTCTCCATTTATCTTCAGCACTTACTGGTAATTAGATAATATTCACTCATGTGCTTTTCCAATAGCAAAGAATGCAATTCTGAAAAACAAAGGATTTAATTTGCCATGAAATATGATATTTTTTTTCCTTTTTGATTTTTACCTGTATATATAATTACATATGAAATTAAAAGCAGAGGTAAGCATTCATCTTGGTTATATAAAATAATACTTAAAATGTATTCTATATTACACATATGTGTATATAATCAAATTATATCTATTGTTTATATATTATATATATTGATTACGGGTTTTTTAAGTAAAAAAATGCTTTTGACTGCTCAGGTAGATGTCAGGTGGCAGAAATGCTATCCAATATAACAGTAATGACTTACTCATACTAGTGAAGCAGGACATGCCCTTCATAAAACCATGCTGACTGGGCCTGATTGCCTTGTTGTCTTGTATGTGATGGCACTCACAATCTTCTGCTCTATAACCTTCCCTGGTACCAAGGTCGGGCTGACAGGCCTGCAGTTCTCTGGATGCTCTTTCTGGCCCTGTGTCCTGTTTCGGCACGGACAGAGTTGTTCTTCCCCCGTAGACGGTCGGGAGCTGCAGGTGGGTGGTTGCATCTACTAATAGTGTTCGATTTTCGGCACTAAAAATGTGTTACAGAAAGAATATTTATGCTTTGAAAATACTTTTTCTCTGTAACTAGAGTGTTTTTCATTTTTTGCTTTTAAGATTTCCTTCTTGAAGAATGTCTACCCTTCCTGGACTTGCACTTCAGGACTGCCTGCCAAGTGACTGTCAAACAGGCCCCTAAACAGGCCAAAGCCTGCCATCCAGAAGCACAGTGTCAGTTCTGCTAATGACTCCCATTCCCCCTCCCACCCCCCACCACCCTTAATTCCACAGGAATTAAAAAGTCTATCATTTCATGATCACTATGTTTAAGACAGCCTCCAACCATCACATCACTCACAAGTCCTTCTCTGTTAGCAAAAGACAGGTCCGGTTGGGTGCCTTCCCTTGCTTGACTCTCTCAGCAGCTTTGTCAGGAAGTTATTTTCCACATGCTCTGGGAATCTCTTGGACTCTTTCCTCTCCATGGTATTGTATTTCCACCCACAAGAATAAGGACTACCAATTCTGAGACTTCTCCCAGCTGCATGTGTAATATCCCATCTAGCTATTCATCTTGGCTGGGTGGTCTTCAAACTCCCATCACCATATCTACATTATTGGCAGATATCTTTCTTACACAAAAGTATTCAACGCTATCATCACCATCATCAAGCTGTAGACTGTCAAAACACTCTTAATGTACAGGGATACCCTCCCACCTCTCCTTCCTTGCCTATCCCTTTTGAAGAAGTTGTAGCTACTCATTATAGTTTAGTGCAATGGATAGCTCATACACTCCAGTTGTGTGAATCATCCCGTTATGTTTCTGTCATTGCAATTACATCATAGTTTTCCACCGTGTTTCCATGGTTGCAATTACATCATAGTTTTCAGCTGCACAATGGCTTCCAACTCCTCCTGTTTGTTGCCCATGCTGTACATACTGGTACAGATGCAATTCAGGTTGGTTTTTGATCTCACCACCTTTTTGTAGGGATAAGCTCTAATTCCTGCATGACCATTCTCAGCCACATCTGTGGTTTCTAACACATCAATAACTCGAAGGATGTAGGCCCATTTAACCCTGGTGACACCTCCAAGCTAGATAAACCATCATCTTTGTCATTGTTCAGTTCCACTTGCGGACCTGCATACCTGTTATGGAAGGGCACCTGGGAAGGTGGGGTTGTCATGAAGAAGATGTACCTGCTGTGCCAGGTGAAAACTTGTCTCCATTGCCCCCTATTCATTATATCACTGTGCCCAGACAGGTGGAGGGAGGATGGGGAATCCTCCATGTCATGCCTCCTGTCTGCCTGACAGGCCTGTCCCAGGAAAGGTAGGATGTGATTAACTTTCTTTCAAACAGCCCATTTTGTATGTGATATATAGAGGCTGTTTTGACAAAAATGAGTATCAGCCATGAACTCGCAAATCCTTTTTGTTGGTTTCCTCAGTTTAAACACTCTTCCATGGAGAACTGCATGTGCCTATGTAGGCATATCGATGAATGTTGCAGACGGCATTGACCAATTAATTGTGCATTAACGTCTCAAGAATAGTTATGTTTTATCTCTAGAACAATGCTCCTGAATTACTTTTGGGGGATGAATCAAATGCAATTGACTAGGCTTAAATCAGTGTTGATTGGATTTGCAGAATTTGCTTGGAGGATCCTGGATATATCTGAAGCACTGACCTCAGAGGGATAATGTTTTCTCTCTTTGGATTTCCAAAGTCCCTTTATCTCAGTGGTTCTTTATTCTAGCTTTCTATAGTAAAATAAAAATTGAAGCTGTGAAATGCATACAAATATAAAAAAAAAGGAAAAAAGTTTATCTAAAATAAAATCTTTCAGCAGAATTATTGCAATGAACATTTAACATAATTATTTAATTGCAAGCCTTTGCATATAAGAGTTATAGAATTGACCATTTAATTGTTATGCTGCCTCTTTTTCCCTTAGATATTTTATTCCTTTCTACACATTTGATCACAAGCAGGTATTCCAGAGCCATGTGTGGAGAAGTAATTTTGATTAAAGATAATCTGTGTCATATTCACAGATCTCAGTTGTGCAGAATCAGTAAGCAAACACCTTGAATGTTTTTCTTTGGATGTCTTTCCTAGAGATAATGCTTACAGCAATATCTGTACTCCTAAAATAAAGAAAGTTCACCTCTGAGGTCAAGTGGCAAGATCAAACAGATCCACATAATCCTTGACCTTCACTCACATCTACACTGCAGGTGAAGTCTCTTACTTCTATGTAAATATTAGTGAATAAAATGGACCAAGAAGCCAGTTCTTTGGTACTGAGGGAAAGCTTCACACAACAGTTTGTGTATATATATAACTACTCCCTTGCTCTCTTAGAACAGAAAAATAGCCTTTTTCACTGCTTTGTTGGGAAAAATCCAACCCTGGGCTCATACCAAGTCATGGCCATATGTTGAGCAGGACAGTGGAGTCCTTATTAGTCAATGATGGTTGACTGACCATTGATGGTCATCAACTAAATAAACAGTATGAAAGACATGTCAGTGCCTAAACCTGTGCACTGGCTCAGTATAGTTTACTGCCATAGACAATCCCGGTGGTGTTAAAGCACCAGTATAATTTTTGACAATTCTTGTGTTTCTTTTTCCAGTTCAAAATGGTTGACATAACACAACAGTAATGCTAGACCCTCCTAGCAAAGTGTTTTCATAGTCTGAAACCAAGGGTCTGGCATGAAGGCATGCAGTGGTGCTTGAAGGCTCAAGCCATCTGGGGTAATATACAAGGACTCAGCTCCAGTAAAACCCATGCTTGAACAATCTGATCCACACTTTTGGACATATGCTTTGCTGTATGTTGTCTTTTGGCCAGAGTTCACTGTCTCAGAGAGTCTAAGCTAGAACATAGAATCACAGCATTCACAGCATTGTGCAGGTTGGAAACGACCTCCAAGATCATCAAGTCAAACCATCAACCCATGTCCCCAAGTGCCACGTTTACACAGTTTTTGAACCCCTCCAAGGATGGTGACTCCACCAGCTCCCTGGGCAGCCCAGTCCAATGTCAATGCATGTCCAATGTCCAATTCATGCAGGAAAGAAATTCTTCCTAATATCCAATTGAAACCTCCCCTGGTGGAACTGAAGCCTATTTACTCTTGTCTTGTTGTTGGTCACTTTGGAGAAGAGACCAACCCCCACCTCACTCCAACCTCCTTTCAGGGAGTTGTAGAGAGCAATAAGGTCTCCCCTCGGACTTTTCTTCTCTGGACTAAACGATCCTAGCTCCCTCAGCCACTCAGAGCTCACGTGGCCTCGCAGCAGCTTCCTGCTGCAACCTGGAGGCCCTGTGCTGTGGTTTGGGTTCAGGGCAGCCCCCAGAACTGTAACAGACACTGTCTCCCCTCCCCCCACTCCTGCAAGGGAGAGGGAATAAGAGAGAGAGAGACTTGTTGATTAGAAAAGAACAGAAAACAGTTTTACTACTAGTAATAATAGTAATAATAATAATGATAAAGTAGGCTATGTACAAATATATATAAATATGCAAAGTTAGTACTGAACCCAACTCCCCCCGATGTCAATACGTTACCGTCACCCCCGGCTGGGGAGAAGGTCCCTACGGAGAGGGTCCCAGGCTGGACTGGCCACAGACAGCGCACGGGACAAGGGACCGGCATTCTGAACTCCAGGAACACAGGGCTCGGAATCAAAGGCAGGATGGATGAAGTCCTCCTCAGATGCTGGCCACTGCAGCAGAAGCAGCCAGCAGCCCAGCAGCAGACAGAAAAAGAGAAGAGCGGAAGGGGTGATGGAAGGGCTGCCCCTCCTGATCCTTCAGCTTCTACTGGATATGATGACTGTGGGATGGAACACCCCACTGGTGAATCTTGGGGTCAGTTTTTCTGTTCGCTCCTCCCCGCAGGTGTGAGCTGCTCTCTGCCCCATCTGTGTGGGATCCAAGCTTAGCAGTGGCCTTGGTCTGCACACCAATCCCTGGCAGTAACTCCAAACATGGAATCTTATTACTGCTAAAGCCAGATAGTTTATGAAAACACTGCTAACTCAGACAGAGCAGTCAATTAGAGGAACTTTAGCTAAAAAGTAAAATCACAGAGCAGAACCAGCTCTATTTACACCAAACCAGGACATCCTGCACACTCTGTTTAGTGCACAACACTCAGAGAGGAAATCAAAGACCTTTAGATCCAGCTCACACTTCAGCCAGGCTGCTGCTTCCTGCTACAGCTGAAACACAGGCCCAGCACATCACTGGGTGGAGGGTCCCAAAAGGCAGACCCCAGCCCTAGGAAGAGGCTCCACTGCTGCTTCTTTATGCCACCAAATGCTGCCGCCAGTCCTCAGCCGCTGCACCTGCCAGGCCTCAAGAACAGAAGCCCTCTCACACCTCACGAGCCTTCACACCTAGGACACAGGTACGCAACAGCCCACCCCCAAGGCCCCTTACAGGGGTATTTTCCACCCCACGTGCCTGTAGCTTGACCAAATGAGCACCTCACAGGAGCACAGCCCCTCACACAAACCCCAGCCAGCACCAAGAGCTAAGGCCGCACTGGTTGCCAGTGCTGCACCAGCACTTGCCTCTAGAGGCAGGGTGAGGCCCTCCTGGGTAGATATGCACAGACTTACAGAACTGTTACACTGCTAATAGATCAGCAGTGTGGATAGTCCTGGATCATTATCCAAACTTGTCTCAAGACTGAATTTTACTTAGAAGTTATATCACTATTCTCATATGAGAAGCTGAAGTCTAGCTTAAGTAAATTGAAACAACTTACTGTCACGTTAGGACAGTCTGTCAGTTAGGACTGCCCCCAGACCGGTAACAGATGCTCTCTGTTAAAGCCTCTTCCCCCCCCAAAAGGCAAAGAGACAGTGAATATGAGAGAGAGACTTATTGATTAGAAAAGAAAAGGAAAGCACTTTAATTCTACTACTACTGATAATAGTAATGACAATAATAAAATGGAATATATACAAATATATACAAAATTAGTATTGAACCAAACTCGCGCCCCCCAATGACAATGCATCACTGTCACCCCTGACTGGGGAGCAGCCCTTGGGCAAAGGTCCCAGGCTGGACTCAGCCACAGACAGCAACTGGGTACAGGGGCTGGATTCTGGAACTCAGTTCAGGAACACAGGGCTCGGGATCAAAGGCAGGATGGATGAAGTGCTCCTCGGATGCTGTCCACTGCAGGAGTGGCCGAAGCGAGGAAGAAGGAAGAAAAGAGATAGCAGGGACAACAGAAAGGCTTGCCCCTTACTGATCCTTCAGCTTTTACTGGATATGAGGGCTGTGGATGGAATAACCACTGGTGAATCTTGGTGTCACTTATCCTGCCTGCTCCTCCCCGCAGGTGCTGCGTGCTCTCTGCCCCACTCCGTGTGGGATACAAGTTTAACGGTGGCCTTGCATACCAGTCCCTGGCAGTAACTCTAAACATGAAGCCTTATCAATGCTAAAAGCAGGTAGTTCACTGAAAATATGTTGTTAGCTTTGGACAGAACAGTTAATTGGAAGAGCTTTAGCTAAAAAGTAAAATCATTGAACAGAACACCTCTGTTCTACCCCAAACCAGAACAAGTACATTTAAGGCAGCCTGTAAGCAGCAGCAATGACAGTGATAATGTTCATTATCCTTGCTTGCATAAATGGGTAGTTAAAATACATTCAGTGATAGCCTTTATATTTTGCGTGAAGTTTGAGAAGTCTGTTGCTATTGACATATCCTTAAAAACTCACGTAGAAAGATTAGTTTTTATATGGTACAAATATTTGACAATGCAAATCAGCTATAGGAATACCACACTGTCTAGTGTATCCTGGACAGCAGAATAGTCACTAAAGATGTCAAAAAGTTATTAGCTTGTTTTGTTTATTTATTTTTTTCCCCCAAAACTCAAAAATATTGCATTTCTTTCAATGCCAAAATTTCTAATTCCTTCAGCTTTGAAATATTGTAAGTGAAAAAAAAAAATTATCTGCCTTCTTGTATATTATTATTGTTGCAAGTAAGCTGCTGCAGATATATCTTCATTGTATCTTATGGAACCTAACATGACACAGCCAGGGGTAAAAGATGCTGATTTCTTGTGTTGCTTAAAAAAAATCTAAAACTATGTCAGACGCTGGAAGCACGAAACC
>NW_008595624.1:0-14371 GCF_000691845.1 Merops nubicus
AGCACTCTTGGATGCATCCCATCTGGAAATATATAAAGTAGAAGTTAGAGAGAGTTTGGGTCTAAATTTAAATGTGTCCGTCTTGTTCACAGACCTCAGTGCAGGCAATTTACAGAGATGCTGTATCAGTTAGTCACCACAATCAAAGTCTATCATCTCAGAAAGGCAGGGTATCTTGCTTTGTTAATTCATCTGATCATACAGAAACTTTAAAACCATTCTAAAAGGACAAAGTAATAAAATTAATCAATATTTTAGCATTGTCATATTAATTATTATCATGTCAACATAATTATTCTCGTATCATCATTTACTAATCTTAACTTCAGAAAATGTGTAGTCTAAGGACTTCATACTATCTGCTAGTCTACAGATTCCTATTTACAAAATGATCAGCTGGACCACAACCTGAACTTCTTCATTCCACTAGAGATCTATAGGTAGATATTAACAAGAGCAAAGACATGACCTTCAGACTTGAACTTAAATTTTAGTTATGTTTCTGAATGTTTTAGATTTTGCCATTACTATCCACTAACATACTATACATATTCTGATCTCAGAAGAGCAATCATTGGATAATACATTATGAACAATTATTTTCACTGTACACAAATTCTTTTCTCTCAAGTCTTCTGAGATGGTTACTAAAGAAATCAGTGCTTAAATGACATCTTTGAATTGAGCTATATTCTGAGGTCTTAAACTCAGAAATATGGACAAGAAGACTGAACAGAACCATCTTCAGCATGTCTCTGAAGCATATCAGAAATTGTTGGATTGTGATTTGTATTTCCCTTTTCATATTTTTCAAGGCATTGAGTTATTAATGAGAAATATTACCTCACAGTATTTCCTTTCCTCTGCTCTATGAATTTTAAAGTCAGCTAATCATCACAGAATTAATTCATGTTTATTAAAGACACATTTGAAATAAAAATGGGATTTTTTAAATTTCATCCATCATTTGGGAAATAAGCAGCTTTTTGATGGAAGTCTTGAGTGAACAGTTTTGCACTTCAGCTGCAAAAACTGCGTCAAATATACAGGTCAAAGATTTTATAACAGGAAGATGAAAGTCTCATTAATATCATGTTTTAAAGCTGTCCAGTCAGAAATACATTACAAAAACAAAAACAAAGAAACAAAAAAAGCAGATACTTTTAAGTATATTTACCTTCATGAATGTTTATGGTTATTCAGGTATATTTATTTCAACAAAGAAATAAGTATTACTTTAAGAAAACAATCATAGCCACTTACCAGCCCTACGTTTTCTTGCAATACACAAAACAACAGCCTCTCTTAGTATGTTTCGTGTTACCAGAATACTCTTCAATTAGATGCATCAAAGCATTGATGACTATGGTGCAATAATCAAGTGCAACTCTGATATTACATTCCAACATTACTTGGTAACTTAGTGGCATTTATACTTCTAACATAATAGTCTCAATATATTGACATACTACCTGCCTGAAAATGAATTGTCAGCTGTCCTTTACAAACAACTTAATCTTTCTCACTTATTATTTAATCTCAGTTGTAAACACTATGGGAGTACAATCTGTAGAATACAACTGAATTCTATCATATTTCTAAAGCTACTTGAGAAGAATTTTTTTAAAAGACAAAGCAAAATGTTCTGTAAATTACCTTGTACCATGGAGGGATAGCAAGGGGGATACTTTCTTTTCCTAATGGAAGACAATTCCATTTTTGATTGTGTAATAAGAAAACCTGCTTTGTTTTCCTTTAATATATTGCACCAGCAAGACATTATTTGCTCAGCAGACTAACTGAACTGACTCTCAGGAGGTGGCTGGACATTAATCAAGACTCCTTAGTGGGTTTTAGTGGTTTCTGTACACCTGTGTTCAATTTCCTTTTCAATAGTGCAGATTGTCAGGCTTTCATGAGTTTTCCAAATAATTTGGTTTATATGACAACAAAGATAAAAAAACTTAGAGTACATTGCTTATATAATAGTATATAATGATATATATGTTATCAGTATAGTGCGATATTTGTAATAATAGATAGTAGGGACAATCTGCAGATTGCTTAGAAGAATCTCAGCATGAAGCAGAATATAAACCGGGATTTCTAGCTGACAAATCCCATTATTTTTCTGTAAACATCATACCATTCCTACCAAATTTCCTAAATAACATCAAGATGTTTATCAAAAAAACCTTATACTAAGGGATTATTGAAATCAAAATAATCTGCTGCTTAATATTCCAGCAAGATTAGTAATATCCTGAAATTGTGAAACAGTGAGAATTGGCTGAGTAAAATACAGATATGATTCCTAGTTGTTTATTATTCCTTCAGAAGTGTTACAGTATGACTCCTAAACACAGAAAAACATTTAATTCCATCTCACTAGCTCTGATGAACACATTGGGTATAATACTGAACTATCCCAATTCATTAGTAACATTGTTTCTTTTTTCAGCCTGTATTGGCTACATGAAGGTGTGACCAGTAGTAATAATAATCTTGTCCTATGATGAACTCTGATTCTGATACTCCACAATTTGAATTGTTCCTGTGTGACAACTTCATTGTCATGATTGTGAACTGTGCCTGAGGCACTTCATCCAGATTATGCAAAATAATTGAACTGTAGGCACTAATAAAACTTACACATTGAAGATGTTGTAAATTTCCTAGATTTCTTTTCCTATATTTAATCACGTCTGGATGATAACAAAGTCTATAATTATAAGAATTTTCCTCCCATTAATGTTTCTGCTCATTGTTTTTTTCACAATGAAGCAATTGCTGAATTTTCCAAGTTTCGTGTGGGAGTCAAGAACTGCAATCATACGAGCCTTGCCTCTAAGAATTAGCTCTGTATTTCACCTTCCCTCTAAGCTTGTGGTGTTTCTTGTGCAACATTTTCTTCCTGGTTATTGAACTACAACAAACTTCCTGTTGCAGATTGGAGCTGTAAAAGGTGAGCAAGCTCATAGTCATTTTCAGAGTTTCAATTGTTTCCAGAGTCTCTGGACATTCTCTTACACATCCTTTCTTTTGTGAGGCAAGCTCACATGTATTTAAAAGTAACAGTAAAGTGCTTCATAACAGCACCCTTTTAGTGCTAAGTTTCAGGATTATTTCTACCCACGTTTTGCCCCAAATGATAAAGTTTTTTTACTGATTTATAATATATAATGGATAGATCCTGCCACTTACTCTGAATGTATGTTGAAATCTCTCCAAAAGGTCATATGAGATCCTTGTATTTTGTGCTGTAAAGGACACCTTACTTTGTACCTTGGCTGACATAGGAGAAAAGTTATGGTCTTGTACTATAGAGCAGATGATGGAGAAAAATCCAGATGATTTTCCCATAGAAAGGTTACCATAATTTTAGAAAAATACTTATGCACTTTGGGGAGAAGTGTTCAAAGATATTTAAAAATTAGCTCATAATATAAATACGATCCAATGGTGCTGTCTTAAATCTGGCACTAGGGATTCTTTCCTCCCATTATTGGTGTTTCTTACTTAATATCAGAAGGACATTTCTAATACAAGCTATTTATATTTTTGAAATGTGAACACTATATTCATTTATGGTGTCATATCTCTCTATACTGCCAAGAAGCCAGTATGTTAAGTGTACTCAAGTGCAGACTAATAGCTAAGTGTAGATCATGAGCAAACTAAATGCACATAAATGGTTCAAGCTTAATACATTCAGTTTCATACAGGGTAACCTAATGACCTGGATTGATGAGAAAGTTGAGGACATGATGATATATCTCTATACTGCATGAAATAAACAGCAATGCTTTCTTATTTTTTTCTTTTGTCAAAATGAATAAACAATTAAAATATTACCAGTGTGGTATTTATTACATTTTAGATAAACCTTGTAGATAAAGTCCTAGGCACATTATGAGGGAAAACTCAGAAGAAAATACACATTATATGACTAAATCTTCCTACTTCTTCTTTAGACCTGTCTACCAGCAGAGTTTGAACTTCTAATAGCATTTACCAGGCTAGCCTGACACCATAACCATAGAATGCAACAGCATGTCTAAGCTTCAGCGGCTGGACATGACTGGAGAGAGGTATATTAGAGCCTCCAGGCCCATGTTTTTCATGTTCTGCTTTTCTTTACCACAGAGAGTGAAAAAATTGGAAAACCAAAGCAAACCAAACCAAACCAAACCCACCAAGTAAATGTAACAGAAACTATTCCATAAGCAGGATTTAAGTCAACTATATACTTTCCCATATTTTGGCAACTCTCAAAGTAGGTAACATACTTCATCTGGTATATATTTCTGTGCAGCAGGTAGGATCAGCACTAATGTCTGTGGTTTTTTGATGCATACTCTCACATTTGCCTCGCAAAAATTATTTGGCTAGCCACATAGTCATACATCCTAGAAAAACAAATGTGTCATCCACAGAAACTGATACTCTAACCCCTGACTATATTCAAAAATCATCTTGTCTTGTCACAGAAGATGAAGCATCTGTCTGAATTCATAATGAAATAAGATTATTCATTGTAGATATCCCACTACAACTGACTTGCTTTCACTAGTACCAAAAGGAGGAAAAAAGAAGACCTTTTGATCTCAGAACTTCCTTAGTTCTCTTCTCAACTAACATTCAAATGCATGTTTAAAATAAGTCCATTCTAAATCAAGGTAATGTCTTGCACCTTTTTTTGATTCTGATGTGCCTATAACTGCATGACTCATCAGGGGACAGAAATTTAATTATGCAGATAGAAAAGCAAATGGCTAAATATGAGATCTCACTTCAGGTTTTTTTCAAAGAAAATATTTACCTAAACGAGATTGAAGTTTAACATGCACTTACAAATGTTCAATTCTTTTGTCATAGTAATTTTCTCGATTGTTCTAATTCAGTCTTTAGAAAGTTAAGTTTTTGTCTTGCTACATTTTTATGCATTTTCTGGTTTTCTTCCAGGGTAACTAAACAAAAGTATAGGTATGTGTTATGTGCATGTGTACACAGGAATATATATATTTAATATATATAATACATTTATCATATATATACGTTTGTGTGTATATAATGTATATGTGTTGTGGGTTAACCCGAGTAGACAGTTAAACACCACCCAGCTGCCCACACACTCTCCCAAGGTGGGATGAGGCAGACAAGCAGAAGGGCAAAAGTGAGATAACTTGTAGGCTGAGATAAAGACAGACCTATTAAGGTAAAGCAAAAGCTGTGCACACAAGCAAAGCAAAACAAAGAATTTATTCAGTACTTACCATCAGCAGGCAGGTTTCACCCATCTCCAGAGAAGCAGGGCTCCATCACGGGTAACAACAGTTCCTTGGCAAACAAATAACATCACTCCAAACATTTCCCCCTTCCTTCCTCTTGCCCCAACTTTATGTGCTGAGCATGACAGCAAAGGGCATGGGAAATCCCTCTGGTTAGTTGGAGTCAGCTGTCCCAGCTGTGTCCACTCCCAGCTTCTTGTCTACTCACTAGTGAGATGATGTGAGAAGCAGAAAAGGCTTTACTTTGTGTAAGCGCTGGTCAGCAATAACTAAAGCATCCCTGTGTTATCAACACTGCTTCCAGCACAAGTCCAAAACATAGCCCCACATGAACTACTGGGAAGAAAACTAACTCCGTCCCAGTCAAAACCAGTACAGTATATAAACAAATTTTTAATATATAGAAATCTATGTGCATGTGCATATTTATACACAAAAACATTCACAGTTACCAAACTGGAAATGTACAAGTACCCATATGAAACTTATTTATTTATAGATTCTTTACGTGAAAAATATTCACACATCCATTTGGAACAGGATTCATCTAGAATGGGGGTAATCACATCTGCTTCTGTTCTGTTATAGCAGATGCAGCAGTTATACACTGTGCTGCTATTATGTGTTGTGGAGAACTAATCAATAGGGGTACTAGAGTTGCAGGAGTGAATAATCTCAGCCTCACAAAGGTATTTACTTTGGTTCAGATAAATAACACCTTTTCTCCCATTTTCTCTATTGATTATATCTCCACCATCTACAGTGGTCATTTAGACAACTCACACCTATATTGTAGGCAACTAAACTTAGGTAAAATGAATCCTCTCAATGTGCTGAGGTGTGTGGCCTTTCAATATCTGAGTTCTACAGAGAATATAAGGATCCCAGATTCCATTCCCACACACATACACATTGACATAATAAATACTGTTAATCCCTACTGATAATCAGAAAATGCACTTGATGTTTTCTGTGATTATTTCTTTTATTTATTTTCATGAGAGTCTTTTAAATAATGAAAATAAATATAACGTAAGAACTTACACTAAACCCAGTGAAATGTGTAATTGAGGAGAAATATTTAGGAGTGTTTGCTTCTTGTTTTGTAAACAATTCATGCACTGATCTTGCTCTCCACAAAGGGTAATAAATCACCAGTTGGAATTGATTTTACTATGTGAAAAAAAGTTAAGATCATAGAGAACAAAAGGTCTTATATGAAATAATTAACTTTTATAATTTATAATTTGACAGCAATTTGAGATATGCTAAATATTAAAAGCACTAAAAAATGCTGATTCATTCAAGGACTATTTGTAAAACCATGACGAATTTAAGAGACTTACCTGTACAAAGATTTCAATATTCAGAATGGAATCTGATCAAATGTCAAAAAGAGCAGCATGGCATAGTGCATTCCTTAGGATACTGCCCCAGACCTGAGGACTCAAATTTCCTTTTACATTCTTTGACTAATATTTTAGTGTGCATTTGTTTTATTCTTCTCTCTCTCTCTCTTTTTTTTTTTTTAAGATTTCTCCAGCCCTACATATGAAAGCAGCATAGAAAAAGAATCCTTAAAGTGTAGAGCTGCTACCATTTAATGTTGAAAGGATTCTAAACTTCACTTTCCATGACTTACAAGGAATAGGTCCCACAGCTCCTCTGAGATCCTCATTACAGAGCTTTACCTCACTAATTATTTCCCTGTAGTATATACTTAGTATTCACTGATGTCCTTTTCCTGGCTGAAATTCATACTGATAATTATATCCAGTAGGGTTCAGAGTTTTACAAATGTCCATCAATAAATTTTGCATCACATTTTCAAGGTAAATGGGAGACTTTAATCTTCCCAAGTCTCCATTTTTCTTGTTTTATCATCTGGAGAGGAAAAGGAGGAGGACTATTTGCTAATCCAAGCTTTCAGAATCAGGCCTTACTCAACTTGTCTTCAAGACAGCATTATTTGTGACTGTTAAGCAAGATGTGGTCAGAGTTTTAATTTTTTTAAATAATTTTTTTAGCTTTTTAAAGAATATGTATGTGACAGGTAGTGATGAACAATTTTTTCCTGGATGACAATCTTTATAAAACCAGTTGGTAGTGTAGGATTATGTTTAAAATACATGAAGCCTTGTACATTTTGAACTCATTGATATAGGTGTTGGTCTGATTGTCAAAAAACTAACTAGTTAATATTCTTAATGAAAGTCAATATAGGCTGTACATCATTTAGGATCATGCAAACCTTTTTGTAGTCTCAATGTTTTATCGCTATTATATGTGTGGACAGAGGTAGAATAGGGATCCTATAACTTTCAACCTTACGAATATTTTGGAAGTTGAAGACATGCACGGACTAATGAGATGACCAGATGCATGATTAAAACAGGTATCATTCCAGAGGCTTTCTTTTAAACTAATTTGCACACAGAAATAACGTTGCCATCGTTTTATGGAAGAGATTATTTTAAATTTTCCATTTTTTTATAAAGGCTGTGACCTTACAAATTCTTAAATCAGTCAATAGGTGTATTACTCAGGGGTATCAGGGTTTGCTTGAATTGGTTACTAGTGAGCGTGGTGTTCGAATTCATTTAGTTAGTCACTGTATACAAAGTAGCATTTACATATATATGGTGATTGCTACATTTATTAAGGCTTCTAAAATTATATCCTGTAGACAGATATTTTTTCTCCAAGTTTTCTGAGAGAGATATTTTTGCTTCCTCAAGGTTTCCATTACCAGAGTATTTTATGGTTGCTACAGTGCCAACTTTCTGCCACAGGAAATATAAACAGTTCCCATTACAATCTGCACTGCTTTGACAATAGGTAATACTATCAAAAAGTTCCATTGGAAATTACTTATAACTTAAAGAAGTTTGAGCTAAAAGTTATATGCCAGGCACTTGCTACAGGCTGAAAATAACTCATATTACTTAGATAATTAAAAACATTACAAATACTTTCATTTGAAAACAGGAAATAATACTTTTGCTGTTGTTGATATTAAAACGTATTTATAGATCTCTTACACTGTGAGACTCTAGTAGTCTTATTCTTCAGAACAAAGAAAATTAGAAATATATTTAAAGGTGTTCTTACTTGTAAATTGGGAGAGGTCATCAAGTAAATTCTCTGTGCCTCCACTTTGAGATTGTGTCAGACGCTGGAAGCACAAAATAAGCACAAATCACAAAGCTGGACTGCAGACAAAGAACTGGTGCCAGGGCAGTCACAGGGGCTGGGTGAAGATTCTGTGGTCTGTGTACTAGGCACCCGGATAAGGAATGTGGTGGAATGCAGCAGAGGCTGCTTGTCCCATTTTCTCACCTATCTCACAATGGCAGTGGTCTACTCCCTGCAGATGCAGATGCAGGTGCACATAAGGGAGTTTTGTGCTGATTACATGGAACAATTGTCTGCCCTCAGCCCCATCCCCACACTTTACATATCAGTAACGAAAAAAAAAGGTGTAAATGTCATCCCTTTTTGGACCCACTGTGTGGGATGAGAATTCAACACCAGGTCGTAGGGACAGATCAACAGGTTGTGTTCTCCTCACCCCATCCCATCCCAGCAGGGACACCTTTTGGTAAGATTTGTGGTCTTGGCTCCACCACGTGATTTTTATTATTATCATTGTAATTGCAATTGCCTTTTAGAGCTCTGAAGATAGCCTGCAGCTTAGTGTGTTTATCACCGGCAATCACAACCTGTCTGTGGGGTGTGATCAACCCGTGCTGCTCGTGCCTCCCACGGCTGCTGCTGAACGCCGCCGGGGCTCCAGCCCGCTGAACGCATCCGGACCTCCAGCCACAGGCTGTTGGTGTGTCTGGGGACGGACCAGCAGTCACGGCTCTCACTGGAACCTATTAAGAGAAAAGCTCAGCAACCCCTAGCCCCTCCAATATCTGAGGATCATCTAGAAAGCAAGGGGATTTGTCTCTTAGCAAATTTGTCTCTCCCTTACCCCTTTGCCTACCCCTTTCCCTTCACTGGGAACAGACTGGGCTTATGTGAATCACTTCTGAAAGTCTGATGTGTTCCAGCAATGACATTGCTGAAGCTACATATGAGAAAATTGTTAACATTGGGTGTTCTTTAGTCTGTTTGTCTTGAGCACCTGTCTTGCACCTTCATTTTCAGTATCCGGCCAAAGTTTCCTTAGGAAACTCTTGATATCTTTGGACTAGTTCAAGTGATGAACTTTAGGCAGCAGGTTTGCCTCCTAAAGGCTTTCAATCCTCCCTGTCTTTACTTAAATTGTATAAGGAACTTGGGCACTTGCTTCCTTAGGCACCTACAGTTTTAACAAAAGTGCTGGACTAAGTTAGGCAGAGGGATTATTGCCCAGCTAAATGGAGAGCAGTTGCTATTGTTTACCTTGATTTTAGCAGGACTTTCGACACTGTTTTGCATAACATCCACATAGACAAACTGATAAAGTATGGATTAGACAAACTGCACAGTGAGGTGGATTGAAAACTGTCTGGCTGGATAACACAAAATCCAGCTAGAAGACAGTCACTAGCAGTGTACTACAGGCTGTTAACTCCTTAACAATCTGTTTGATGGGATAGAGTGCACCAACAGCAAGTTTGTAGGCAATCAAACCTGACACGCTAGAGAAACAGACAGGCAAGAATCAAAAAAGCAGAAATGTCAGTCCTGCACCTGTGGGGGAGTAACCCAAAACAACAAGTTGTTGGAGGCCAACCACCTGGAAAGCAGCTTTGGAGAAAAGGACCTGGGGAGCCTGGTGGACTTGAAGTTGGACGTAAGCCAGCAGTGTTCCCTTGTGGCAAAGCTGGCTCCCAAATATACTGGGCAGCATTATGACGAGCATTGTCAATAGCTTGAGGGAAGTGATACTTCCCCTCTACTCAGGACTGGTGGGACACACAGAGGGTACTGTGTCCTGTTCTGGGCTCCCTGGCAAAAGGAGAATAATAATACTGACTTACTGGAGAAAGTCCAGCAAAGGGCCATGAAGATGATCAAGGGACCGGAACATTCTCCTTATGAGGAGAAGCTGAGTGTTCAGCCTGGAGAAAAGGCAGCTTGAGGATGATCTTGTCAGTATGTATAAATACTAGATGACAGGGAATGATAAAGATAAAGGCAGGCTCTTTTTGGTGATGCCCACTAACAGGACAAAATGCAATGGACTTAAACTAAAACACAGAACATTTCACCTGAACACAAGAAAGAATTTTTAACTGCGAAGATGGCCAAACACTGGAAAAAGTTGCCCAGACAGGTTTTGAAGTCTTCATCTCTGGAGTAATTCAATATCTGACTGGACATGGTCTGAAGTAACCTGCAGTAGCTGAACCTCATTTGAGCAGGGGAGTTGGACTAGACGACTGTTGGACTAGTTGGACTGTGGCCCTTACAGACTCAACCATTCTGTGATCCTGTGTTTTAGTGCTTGTCATATCCACATTATTGAGGGATGGAATAACCAAGGCATGGGCATATGCTCTGAATATGGAAGATCCAAAATAATTTGAATATTTTAGAAACTGAACAGAAAAAAATCAAACAGGAAATAAAAATACTGATATTTATTTATAAACTGGTTAAATTTTGGCATTTCCTACATTATGAGTGTTAACTTTTCAAACTATCCTTTTAGCATAGTGAAGCAATGATACTTTTTATTGATGAAGTGTGTTTTCAAGCCAGCGAATAAGAAGTTTTGTAGAATATTATTCCTCATAAAGAAAATGAAACTTCTGAAAATTAATATTAATATCTTTTTATTCTAGATGCTGCTTGTTTCATTTCATTATCATAATGAAGAATAATAGTGAATGGTTGTTATTTTTTACAGTGACCTTAAAATGTCATTTGCAAAACTATCATAGCAAAAAGAATTGTCTCTATCAAATAGA
Source organism: Merops nubicus (assembly GCF_000691845.1). Lineage (NCBI taxonomy): Eukaryota > Metazoa > Chordata > Aves > Coraciiformes > Meropidae > Merops > Merops nubicus. Next base: position 11,198 of record NW_008595624.1, read on the forward strand.
AAGTTAATTTCTTTAAAGAAATAATGTAAGAAATTACTGGAACTAGTTTGTATGCTTTAAGTATGCCACTTACAAAAAAAACAGCTAAATGTGAAATAAAATGTATATTTTCTCCTAAGACTAGGAAATTATGTAAAATTATAAAGTCAGGCATTTTTCCATCTTTATATCTTCTCCTTGAAAGACCTTTTCTCTTCCCCATACTCTCACACCACACCAAGCCTTTATCTTTTCCAAGGTGCTCTTTCAAAACACGGCCATACCTTCAGCAGCAGAGTGAAGTCTTTCAGTCAGCTCTGCTACCTTTTAGTTCTGTGTTTTATAGGGAAGAAAAAAGCAGAGATATGCATGGTTTTCATAGTGGTGATGGCTTCAAATATCTTATGGGATGTCCCAGAACTTCAGGTTTTCTTTCAAGGTATTTTCATGCAGTTAGTCTTCTTCAGCTGAAAGACATTTGTTTGGTCAGCTATCTTTACTGGATGCCCAAAACATCAGTCCTTGTAGTGACATATAATAATTCAATTAAATTAAGCAACATATGTTTGTCCCATAAAGAACTATTTAGATCCTACCTTCGTACACACAAACAAACAAACATGCAAACACTAAACTAAACATGAACACCCTTCAGTCTTGAAGTGTATCTGTGAGATGGAGGTGTGTTTCACATTTGGCACAACAGTTTGGTATTAACTCTTGGCAACCATCCTTAGTTTTGGGATTGCCCTTTGCTTGTAGCAGATAAAATTAAACACAAAATCAAAAGAAAGCTAGATTGTGAATTGTCCTAATGTGACATAATGGGGTTCATTTGTTGTTTAGCTTCACAAGCTAAACAAGGATAAAAAAAAACAAAAAACAAAAAACCAACACATTTCTATAGTTCTAGTGAAACCTGCATATTGCAAAGTGCTCTGCCACAACTCAAAAGACTCAAAGTCTCTAAAGAAATAATGCAGTCTAGCTTGAGAAAATTGTAATGTGTTTACTGATCAATTTACTTTTTATCCCAGTTCCCAACTGGCATCTAGTTCCTAATACTTCTTATGGTATTTAAGGTTAATTTAACTTTAGCAAGAATAGTTTTAGGTACCAGAGGGTGCTGATAATAGGATCCATATTGTTCAAGATAGATGGCTTAGTGTTTCTGCAAGACAGAATGGACTAAAAATAAAATCAAATCTGTGCAGGACAAATGTCATGCAACTGAAAGCAAGATGCTTTGAATACCAAGTATTCTGAGCCATACTGCTGTCCTGTGAAATCACCTCTATGAAAACCCTTTCTTACTTCTTCACAGTGTTCCTTCATAAATGACATATTGCCAGATTTGTGTAGCATTTGCTTTTGTAAAAATCTTTGTCAGATTTTGCACCTGTGATAAATAACTATCAAGATATGTAGCTAAAATATCCATGTACAATTTATAGCACTTATTGGACAGTATACTACTTGCATGCTAACACAAACATGATTGCTACAAAGGTAAGTAAATCAATGTTTTGTACAGCTTTTTCTGGTTTTGAAATCTTTTTTTTCAAACCTGGGGGGTCAAGTCTACAAAATTACACATTTGAAATCTGTGGTTATAAAGCATTTGTAAAACTCCTTTTCGGGAAAAAAACAAAAACAAAAACAAAAACAAAAAACTATTATAAATGCATTTGTATATAATATGAAAATACTTTACATATAAATTATTGAGATTTTATATAACACTACATTTTTTTTAAATTATTGTAGTAGTCATACTGCTTTGTCATAATTATATTAATTATAACAAGGAACATATTTTATTTACAAAGAGACTAGAGCCCACATTATTTTGATTGCTGGGTAGCCTTTGGATTTCTTATTTATTCATGAATATCCTCTACATTCAGGACATGACAGGAGATTACAAGCCTTAGCCATAACTTTTTCTTTTTACTTTATGTACTTTAACTTTTTTATTTCCAAATTATCAATGAACACATCTAGAGTAAAGTTATCCCTTTTTTTTTTTTTTAATTCTTTCTTAGAATTATGCTGGCATGAATGAAAGTGTTAAATATTGCAAGGATGCATTCATATATATGTGTAGGTATATATATCTCTATATACATATACAGGTGTATGCATATATATATTAAGGAAACATTTTTTCACATCTCTACTTTTGAAAACGTAAATTTATGCAAGTCAAAAACATTTTGAAAATTCACAGTGTATTCATTTTTTGTTTGTTTTCTATTTTGAGATTCAGTTATTGTAAGAATTACAGTATAATTGCTGAAGAAGTGCAATTGACTTCTGAGATAGCTTGTTCCATTTTCATTATTCTTAATAAGCACAAATGGCACCTAAATTGTATTTGCCTTATTATGTTCCCCAAGAGAAGCTCTATAAAACACAAACTGTCTAATGCAAATTGTAACTGCATACTTCATTAAATGACCATAGTGCTGCTAGTATGATACAGTAACAAAACCAAAAATTTCACTGTATTCCTTGGAAACAAGTCAGTGTATATAATTTTTGCAATTATCCATAAAGGACAAGCCCTGAACTAGTGTGTTTCCTTCATATTATATGATACAATCTTTGTGAAATGTTACAATGAAATGATAAAGATTTCTCCCAGTATTCTCTCTTACTCTTTAAGTCCGAGCATGTCTGTCTATGAGCAAATAAGCTACCTGAAGAAGCCAGGAGCAAAACTTACATAAGACTTACTGCATCAGTTGCTAAGATATTTGTTGTTTCATTTGGGCACTGAAGCAAGCAGAGGTTTGATGCTTAAAAATGCCTGATAGGTTGATGTTGTGGTGAGCAGAGCCCACCCTAAGCAGGGATCGGCGTGCGGAAGATCTCGCGATGTAACGGAAAGCTCAGACTGCCCACGAGGGGCCTTGTGGGTGTGGCTTGTGCTATATAAGCAATTGCAGCTGCGCAATAAACGCCATTTGCAACATCCTTCATATTGAAGCCTGTGTCTGCTGATGGTACCCAACGGCAGAGGTTGGGTGGCAGAGATCCCGGGGATCGGGTGTCGGTAACGACAGGTTGAGCCCCTGTGGCTTGGGCTTTCAGTGTACTTAAGACACTTTGCAGAACTTTACTGAGGGCATATATCTAAAGTCCTTTGTGTAGTAGGAGAACCCCAAAATATGTTTTTTATATATATATATA
>NW_008595625.1:0-44145 GCF_000691845.1 Merops nubicus
GCGCGCTGGGGGCGGCCTGGTCCCGGGTAGCGGCCCCGAACGGAGCCCCGGGGAGTCAGCCCCTGCGTTGCCTCTGCGTTCCACCTCCGTTCCTCTTTATGAGTTGGCTGGGGATACTTCTGGGCTTTTTCCCCTCCCCAAGGAGCGATGAGGCGAGGCGAAATTGCCTGGAAAAACGCGACTCCTTGGATACGCGAGTGTTGGTGCTGCTAATGGGAGAGGATAAACTATACTGGTGTTGTAGATCTCCACACGCAAATGCAAATTCAGCTCTGGAAAGACGAGGCTCTGGCTATGCTGTCCCAAGCCATTGTGGGTTTAGTTCTCGCTATCTAGCTGTTGAACGTCTGCAGGGTGTCACTGGAGGGGCTTGCTGTGGGAGGCTGGATCCACCTGGGTGAACTCAGAAAGCAGAAGGGACTTGGGACTCCCCAGCTTCCCAAGATTAGCCTCTCAGCCAGCACAGGCCTCATGGTTCACCCTTCCCTGTGTCCTGGTGGTGTACATATCCAGCGGTTCCACTGGAAGAAGTCTCCTAAGGAAGAAATCATTCTCCACTTCCTCACCAAAAAATGTTCTGTGAAACAGGTACTTCTTTCCTGCCTGGTAGTGTCCAGTGCTGGCTCCACTGAAATGGCAGGAAAAGCATCTCCAGAGTCAAGTTTTACCCAATCCACAGAGTTTCTTGAAGAACTATGTAGATGATGTTTACTAATTGTCTTAACTAACTGTTCCTTGTTAAGATGCTCAAAACTGAACTATGTCCAAGTCTATGGTCAGAGTTTGGTAAAGCTTTTTTCACAAAGAAATGGGCAGAGTGTTACCTCTCATTCCTTGAGCTTCTCAACCATACCACTTGTGTCAAATCATGGAAGAATCCAGAATAAATTTGGCTTCTCAGACTAAAGAGAGCAAAATTTTGATGCACTTTTTTCACTTGTTTGGCCCACAGTTGTGCCACAGCTGCCAGGAGGTGGCTTCTTACATATTTAGGGAATGCCAAGCATGAGGATTTTAATACATTTCCTATTTTTCCCCTTTTGTTTTAACATTTAGCATCTTTTGCCTTCCATTCACCAGGCACAGAAGTTTGTGCCACAGGTCACGTGAAGCAGTCCTATCACTACAATAACATCCTTTCTATGCTACACAGAGCACCTTCCTAAGATCACTAATTGTGAGTGGTATTTGTCTGTGTGCTGGGAAAATCACTCCTGGAATAATTTGTGGCTTAGCAGTGCCACGCATTAACATCTGAACATCCTGCCCATAAATCAGTAACCGCCTCTGATGGACCTGACAGGGGTTTCCTCCTGTGCTGTTCTGTGTTGTGGAGTGTTTTGTTAGCTTGATTTGACTGTTCTAAATGTCTTTATTTGCTCATGTAGAAAGGATATTCTGTGAGACGGTTCATTTCTGAATGGGGGTGTGAAAACTGGCACAAGTCCTGACAGCAGCCAGAGGATGAATTTGTTTAATCTATCCTGGAAGTCTGTCCCAAAGCCACATTCCCTGACCACAAATGGTTTGTGTGGAGCCCTAGGTTACATATTTTAAAAGGGAACACCATCCTGACAGAAATGGTGACACACAATGAAAGGTTATACACCTTAAAAGCCTTGAGGATTTATGGAACCTGCAGATGCAAAGAGTTAGGAGTGTGGTTCCATTAGCAATGGAAGATAGAACTAGCCTCTTCTCAGAGGTGCACGGTGTTGACACAATAGGCAACAGACACAAGCTGCAACATGGTAAGTTCCATATTCCAGATAAAAGGGAGGGGAAAAAAAAATCCCACGAGGGTGCCCAAACACTGGAACAGGTTGCTCAGAGAAGCTGTAGAATCTCCATCTTCGGAGGTGTTCAGGACTCCCCTGGACATGGCCTTGATCAACCTCATCTGATTAGACCCGTTTTGAGCAAGGAGTTGAACTGGATAACCCCTGAAGGTGCCTTCCAGCCTGAATTATGAATGTATGATTCTAAAGCACCAGATAACATACTGTGGAGGAGAGTCCAGCAGTGACAGGGGATGTTCTAAATGAGGAAAAGACATTTTCAGCTTTCCAGTTTTTGTAGCTACTTATCTGTGTTCTGTGACTGAAATAAGAATTTATTCTGAAGGGGTTGTTTCTTCTGAACTACTGTTTCTTCTGAAGTGCTGTCTGTGCATCTAAGGGCCATATGTCTCCTTTTTGATGTCAGCAGACACCTGAAGGTTATTACTAGCACTGTTCCCAGATAATCACTTGTGAGCAAGTCCAGATCTGTAATCAGGTTTTCACAGTTTCTGTCTGCTATCCACTGAATTATTAAATCACTTTACCTCTTTTTCCAGAAAACAAATTCCTCTGCTTATGGTGGAATTCCAGCCAAAAGAATTGTGCTCTCTGCTTAATGAGTATATTCTTGGAGTTGTTTTGATCACAGTGGCAGTATGGTCAAATTTGGCTGATAAATTTAGAGGTTTTAACATCACAAAAACTAGAGACAAATGCCTCACTGTTGCACATCAACTTTGTGGAAGCATTTTCTAAAAAGCCCAGAATGTGGGTTAGCTCTTGCAATCTGCAGAGACATCACACTTCACTACACAAACAATTTTAAACATATAATACTCAAAACTAAACTCAATTGCAGAATTTTCTTTAAGCAAAATGTTTTCTAGCATTTACAAGAGTAAAGTTCACCCCAGAATGAGGGACCTGAATAAGGTCTTGTCTATTTTAGTTCCTCCTACTACTCTTGTGAAGCTGGGTTGGATGAAACACTCCTGGACACAGTGAACCATCCAGCAGATGTACTGAAAATTCAAACTTCTTTACCACAATAGAGGGATGTTTTGATTCCAGTCTAAAAAGATCATTTAATGTTAAAGGAAATCTTTAACTTCTGTGTTCATTAGCCAAGTATCCCTTCTACCTGAGAGTGGATAGACCCAGTGTCCTGCCCATGAATAACTGGACCAAGCAAAGCACGTTTGACATGTGCCCAAAACTCTAAAACTGTCTGGGCTTCATGATAGCCAAAGGGATTATTTGTTGAAATACAGCTTTATAATTTAACAGGGTAACAACACTGGGACAAACCCCCCACCCTTTTCTCATTCATTTAAATTGTTAAAGTATTTGAATTAGAAGAGCAACTGTTCTTGAAAAAGTTATTGTTCTCCTTTGCCATAGATCTGCTTTCTGGAAAATGCATTTTAATAAGTGTTTCCATAGTATTTTAAACTAAATATCTAAAGGAAACCCATTAAAAATTGTCAGTAATTTAGCTAGCATGAGCTCTGCAGGATGGAAACATCTCTGGAGCTTCTGGAGTTTACATGACATTTCAAATGTTATTTTATTAACTGTTGTTAGAAGTAACCTGCAGCCAAGCTGAATGGTTGGTGCCTGATCTTGCAAACTCTTCCAGGATCCTGCAGCATGCTCCATGGCATCAGCTGAATGTGTGGTACTAAAAGAATGCAGGATCCAGACCTTAGGGTGTAGCTTTTGTTGCTTTTGACTAATCATTTTCATTGGCTTTGGGATCTCTAGTTTTTGTTACTGCTTTCAGGAGAAATCCTTCTACTCCTCTCTTTGTTTTCATTTTTTTTCTCATTCCCATTTTAATTACAGATTATGCTGATTTTTTTTTAATAATGACAAAATCCCAGTTGCAGAATGAATTTGATTTCAGCCTTTTAGAAAGGAAAATGGATACTAATTGTACATTATTCACATCAATGGAAGTAATTAATTTCATCCTCAGAAACACATTTATCAAACCAGCATGATAGATTCACCTAAAATTAATTACTAATTCACTTCAGATAGGAGCCTTATTATTGTACATCAAGCACATTTCTTTGACACTCTAGAGTTGTTTGTTGATTAGTTTGTGTTTTTAAAAGAGAATAAACGCTTAAATTTAGTTCAGGGTTATTTTGGTAAGAAACATCTGTTCATTTTACTGTGTCTGAAGCCATTATCAGGGAAAAATGGTAGCATAAATTCCAAGAACAATTTTCTTTTACATTTTTACTGCATTGCATATGTGAAACAATTCAGGGATGCTGGGCAAAAAAAATGAAGCTATTTTTTGCTTGTTTAAACACAGTAATATGGAGAAGGAAAACATTAGGGAGGATCTCATACTGTCTTCTACCCTTGAACAAGTTCATGTTTATTGGAACAATGCCCAGTACTACTGAGATCCTTCAAGCAAAAACAGTTAGAAAAACATTAAAGACAAATTGTGTCTTGTAACTGTGGGTTTGGTACTCTTAAATAGAAGCAGTATTTTGAAGTACTGAGCATTTTAAATTCCCTGGATGCAGTGGATCCTATGGATCAGTGAAAGCTGAAAGAGAAGACTGTGATTAGGATTAATTCAGCACAGAATCACAAAATCACAGCATGGTAAGGGGTGGAAGGGACCTCTGGAGATCATCTAGTCCACCCCCCCTGCCAAAGCAGGTTCACCTAGACCAGGTTGCCCAGGAGTGTGTCCAGGCAGGTTTTGAAGGTTTCCAGAAGGAGACTCCCCAGCCTCCCTGGGCAGCCTGATCCAGTTCTCTGTCACCCTCACAGCAAAGAGTTTTTTCTCCTCATGTCCAGGTGGAATGTCCTGTGTTCCAGTTTGTGCCCAATCCCCTTGTCCTCTCTTCTAAGCCCCATCCTTTCAGCACCCACACTTTAGATAGTTATAAGCTCTGATAAGATCCCCTCTCAGCCTTCTCCAGGCTAAACAGCCCCAGGTCTCTCAGCCTGTCCTCATCCCAGTCCCCTCATCATCCTTGTAACTCTCTGTTGGACCCTCTGCAGTAGTTCCTTGTCTCTCTTGAACCAGGGAGCCCAGAACTGGACTCAGTGCTCCAGATGTGGCTTCACCAGGTCAGAGTAAAGGGGTAGGAGAACTCACTCAACCTGCTGACCACACTCTTCTTAATGCACCCAGGATACCATTGGTCTTCTTGGCCTTAAGAGCACATTGCTGGCTCATAGGTACTTACTGTTCACAAGGACTCCCAGGTCCTTCTCTGCAGAGCTGATTTCCAGCAGGTCAGCCCCTACCCTGTACTGGTGGGTGGGTTTATTCCTCCCCACTTGCAGGACCCTGCTCTGGCCCTTGTTGAGCTTCATTAGATTCCCTTCTGCCCAAGTCTCCAGTCTGGTCTCACAGCCTGCTGGTGGGTCAGCCACTCCCCCCAGTTTTTTATCATCAGCACACTTGCTGAGGGCACACTCTGCCCCTTCTTCCAGGTCACTGGTGAGTATGTTGGACAAAAAGCACAGGCAGGATTTTAAACAATAAGCATATAAGCAAGGGCAGGATCATAATAATGAATTTAGCTTCTGTGGGCATGGAAAGCATGCTTAAGTCTGTAGCTGTTTTGCTGAATCAGGACCCATGAGGCTGCTGCTTCAATATTTTCCATATATTTAATTTCTCTTTTGTAGTTAATGTATTGTTCTTCATGTTCTTTTCAGGATTTTACATTTTTGTCAGGACTTCAGTTTACTTTTTTATCTTTGCTTCTTTCATGCAAACCTGAGGTTGAAACAATCTTTCATGGGCTGTGCACCTCCTCCAAATTCTGTATCTTGCCTGTGTTTGTCCTCTTCTCTGCCTGCATCCTTGCTCTTTCTTGCCTCTGAGTTACTTTAGTCACTATACCAGGTTGATTCATAATTTGATTTTACATTGATTCCTGCTTCCAACCTTATTGACCAGTAGTAACTAGAAAAAACTGAGATGTCTCAGTCCTCAAAAGATGCAGCTCTTTACTGGTGTATTTACATGCCTGAGAACAGATCACATTTATGAAATTAGGAGAATGATTAAGAGCACCCTTTCTTTCATCCTAATAAAAGTGAGAGGAGTTTAGTGTCACATTTCAGGCCTTTATATTCAACCTAAGGAAAATACATCAATATCAGAGAAAAACATAATGTTTAATTGTAATATATCTGTGCCTAATGCTGTCTACAGGGCAGCCTCAGCTGTGAGCAGAAACTTGAGGTGAGACTGGAATGCTGCAATCTAGGACCTGTGAAGAGGATGTCTGGAAGCTAAGATCAAAAAAAGGAAGAACTTTGTGCAAAATTTTCTGTTTCAGAAATAGATGCATTCTTCTGGTTTTTCACATGAGATTAGTAATCTCCATAGCAAAAAATTCTTTATTTTTTCAAGAGTTTACACTTTGCCTGCTCTTAAAATTGTGAATCAGAGCATGAACAAATTGATATCAGCTCTGTCTCTTCCAGGCAAAGAATTTGGAGAACAGCCTGATTTTTTTTTGTCTGATTATAGACCCACCAAAGCAAACTGAGCTGAGCTGCAGCCACAGCTGTGATGAGTAAAATGACTTGTAGTGAAAACAGGAGAAACAAATGGGAAAGTGTGTTTTAGAAACACTAGATCAATGATAAAAAGCCAGTTATATCCTTCGTACAGATTTAAGTGATGTGCTGCTAATGGACAGCCCTAGCTGGTGCTGATGAAACACAGAGCTAGAACTGAAGGAAAAAATTACTCAGCATTGAGAAAATTGGTGTAGCATTTAACTGAAATGGCAGAGAATTACAATTTTAAATGGGAGGAAACCTGAAAATATTAAAAGCTTTAAAAGAAATATGGTACTATACTAATAAAGGCATACATGAAAATGAGAGCATATGATCAAATTTAAGGAAGAAATAGGGCTGGTTTATGTGAAATCCAAGCTTTATACACAGGGCTAATGCTTCTCCCTGGAGAAAGGCATTGCCAGTTTCTATAAAACCCAGGAAATTTGTGTTGTTTTATGTTGTTGCCAGCACTTGGATGCTGGCAAGCCATGGCTCTGCAAGAGTTTCAAGAATCAAAATTTAAAAATAAATAAATAAAGGAAAAGAGAGATAAAATATGTTACAAAAGAGTAAGTTTCTGGATATTATGATTGTTGAAATTATTTTGAAAGATGCCTAAATCAACCAGAAATTTTGATAAACCCAAAAGATAGAAGAACGACTCACACACTCCTTGGCCTTACATCTTCTTAAAATAGCTTTGTGGTTTTGGCCCTAGTGTTTTTTGAAATTTATGACTGGCAGTGCTCAGCTCCCTAGCCCCTTTCCATTTTCAGATATATGAGGCAAATATGACACACACTCCTCTTAAAGTGCAACGACAGCTTCTCTGCTGACACGTGGCCCAGTGTGCTGCATGCAGGACCTCAGGAGAAAGATGTTAGTTGCTGGACAAGGCTCAGTCTGGTGGTGTCAATCCATCCTTCTGTGAATGAGGATGTTACACTAATGTTAGTGAAAATGAACTTGGAGAGACTCATGAAGAATATGGACAGCCAGCTGCAGCAGATGGGAAGAAGGTTCACTAAATCATGTCTTATGGGCAGACTTAGAGGGAAAGGGATTACTGTGGTGGACATGAGAAGGTTAGAGCAGTAGCTGACAGGCTTCCTGAAAGGAGGCACAGCAATACAGATGTGTGCCTCTTTCCTGGGAAGTCCTCAACTCTCTGTGTGCAGCAGTTCCATAAGTGATGGAGGAGACATGGCACCCTGCTTGCTCTAGCAAAAATGAGATTTAGGGAATCCTGGTCAAAAAGGTTGGGTAGGAAGGTGGTCGATGCTTTTCTCTTTATTTCTAAACGTTAGGAATAGAAACTAACATCTGTTTTTGTGTTGAGAAGGGAAATATCATCTTACCAGAGAAACTAGAAATAGAGTCTGAGCAGAATGGCTCAGCAAAATTTTGCACATTCAGAGGGTCTTTTTGTTAGGTTTGGTCCATAAATAAGGCCATTAAATACATGATTATATCTCAATGTAAGCAGAAGTCTCCCAGCTTGGTGTCCAGTTCATTCCAATAGGGTGTCAAAAACGGGGATGGTTTTGGTAGTAAGTTATATACTGAAATATGAAATCCAGTTTCTTAAACAACTTTACAGCAGTGGAAGAAGGGAGATGAACTAAAAGAAATCCTCCTGTAGCCTCTCAGACAATTGCAACAATGAGAGTCAATCAGCAACACGAGTATTTTTTCTTTTGTCACCTCCAGTGTCCCTAGACAGCTCTAGGACCTTCATTTGTATGCCAGTGTGCAGAGGGTTCCCTGGGGTGTATTTTGTACTTCAGTAACTGATCTACACTCAACCTGCTGTAATAAAAGCCAGATGATCACCTCTGTTATGTAAATGAGTGCATGGAGACAGGAGGAAATCGGTGGCTTCAAGTGGCAGAAGGAACAAGTGCCATTGTCTTCAGACTGCTTCTTTCTACCCCTTGTCTCCCAACAGCTTTCTCACTTCCAAACTCGTGTTTGGAGGGGGGAAGGGGAGTCAACTGGAAGGTGATGAATTGGGTTAGAAACCACTTGATGTCACAATTTAGATTCAGTTTACACAGGGAAAGATACACTGAGGATATAAAAAGTAAGTAAAAGCCTCATTAGCTTTAGGCTTTCAGTGTGTATAAACTCTCAATAGTTTAAATGTACAGGCTTGAAATGTATGAGTTGTTTAGCCAGTTGTTAACCTATTTTAATGAAATGCAAGTAACCAGGGTATCATGCTTAGGGCAAGAAACAACCTACTTGTAATTATCAGGAAAATACACTTAATACAGAAGATGGTCTAGTTACATTTATATGCCTTCATCATTTTATGTTTGTCCTTTTAGAGAGGTGAAAGAAATCTTGTATTAAATATTAGTCATACCCTTCAAAAGCAGAGAGTGAACCATGGACCTCCAGAGCTGAATCCATTCTCTTCAGCTTAAGATAAATAACCAAGCTCCCAAGGAACTTGTGGAACAAGAACAGTCATAAAGGTTGAGGTTTTTCTGACCAGCAGAATTGTATCAATACAATTGTCTCATTGTAGATGATGTATGTTTTTTTCTTCTAAGTTTTATGCCATAAAAATGTTAATTTCATATTTCTGGTATTTAAATATCATAAATACTCAAAAATTGTTTTCTAAATTCTCACTGGAAGGGTGAATACTGGGCATTAGTAGAGGTTCAGATTCAGTGTGAATATTTGTATCTTGTATCCACAGAAACAGATTAATTTTTACCTGTATGGGATTCATGTGTAGCTGTTCTATTTTCTTTCCTCTTTTTTAGGCTAGAATGGAGGAATAATTTTTGGAAAAAAACCAAACAAACAAACAAACCTAGAGTGGAATTGACAAATTAATATATTAACACATACACATATAAATTGCTACATTATTAAATTAAATAAAATGAGTAATTTCATTAGATTTTCAGAATGGAGAGAATAATTCTGTTTCTATCTGTGAGAGCAGTATGTTCCAAGTCTTTGTCCCAGGACAAGAGATAAGGTGGCTTACAACCTCCACTTTGTAAATTATGTGAGAGAAGTCCAAGAGTCATGATTCTGGAGACTTCCTGAACTTTGAGAAACTTCACATCTGACTCAAACTTTGTGGCACAGGCCCATTTCTGAAATCTGTATTAATGCACTTGGTTCTCTTCTGCCAGTGTCAAACATACAGAGTAGTTCCACTTCAGTGGGTTTGTTTCTGAAGTTTAGCCCATGTTGAAGGAAGATGCTTATGTGTGGCTCATCATCTCTTCTCTTGCTAACATCTCCTTTTAGCCTATGGGTGCTCACCCAGTTTTTTTTTAAGAACTGTTCCCTTCTCACTCTGTATTCAGCTGACTGAGTCTGTGGTTTTTTCATTTTAGACCTAAAGAGGAACTTGGGTGCCTGAAACATTCTTTTGGCTTGATGAAAAGATGTTACTGCTCCCTACAGACCTTGGCTGCATGTCTGCTGAGAGAGAAAATGCAAGGTGTAATGAGAGCAACTCACAGCTTGTTCAGCTTGGAAACTGTCTCAGAAAAAATTGCCCTTACAATCAACAGATGTTTTTCCCAATCTTGACATGTCAAGTTTTGGCCCTGTACTTTTAATATAAAGCCCCTTGCAGAAGATCTGAATCAAAATATCTTAAGACTAATCAGTATCATATTTATGTATAAAACAGATTAAGGGACACTACTGACCTTTTGGTAACTGACCTACTAAGAAAAGGAAGGTCTTGCAGGATTTACCTCTTCAGTGTGGGGCAACAAGCCAGTGTAACATCTGCTTAGTATTCATTGCAAATAAAACGTCCAATGCTGACACCATTAATCAGCTTGTCCAAGTGAATAAAAAGTCAAAAGCTGTTGTCAGAAAGCTTGGCTTCAAAAGCAAACATTTCATATGCATCTGCATGGCTCCATCTAATGATGGATTAGTTAACCCTGGATGATGAAGATGTAAATCTAGCAGTGTACATAGGAAGATTGTAAAGAAATTAGAGAGATGGGAACTAGTTCTACAAAAATCAGTCACCTACCATCAGTGCCTCAAACTTCAGTGTGTGATATTCAACAGAATGAATAAAAAACTTTGTGTTTTTAGTCCTCAGGAGTCAAGCTGTGCTTTAAAAGTAAGGTTTTGTCACTCACAGGACTGCTCCATGGTAGGCAGCATTTCTTCCTCCTCCCCCTCCTTTGCTGAGCCACAGACAGGAACGGTATCTAAAAGATACAAATCAACTGGAATTCATTTCCATGCAATAGGTGCAAAGCAGTGCAGCAGCACTTGAAATCTGGGGTTCAGTTCTGGGTGAAAACTGGAGAACAGCCAGGACAGGGTGTTGTTACTTCCTTATTTAATGGAGAGTAGAACATCTGTCAGGGAAGGCGGAGGTAGGGAACACAGACACATGGAAGCTACAGATGGAAAAAATCTCTGCTAGCCAGCTTAAAAATGCAGGACCTATTCTATTGCTTTGTCAAATCTGCTTTTGAAAGCACAAGGCTTTTCTGCTTCCAAGATTCCCTTTGGAAGACATCTCTGGACTGTTGTGTATTTGGTCTCAGTACATTTTTTCCTGATATCCTTTTTTTTAAAAAAACTGAATTTATTCCCACAATTACTAGCACACCCCTTTATAATACAATAAAAATTCACCTCCCCCAGTAACCTTCACTACCTTTCTTTTAGGGTCAGATTCTGTTATGTCTTCCCAGAATATTGTGTGGCCTAAATTTGCCCCACTGGAAATTATTAGGATTATGCAAAGGGCAGGGTTCTGGCCTTGAAGAACAAAGTGGGCATAGGTACTATGTGTCTTCAGAGACTTAGTAAAGGGAGCTGCCAGCATGTGAACTGAAAGATGTGCTGTTCTAGTAGAAGGAATAAATAACTTTGTTGTTGTTTTCATTTTCCTTGGGGAAGAAAAAAGATTAAGAATTTACTGTAAAGTGCTATTGAGTAAGGACTGCTGTCTTTAACTGGCTAAAGAATAATAGTAACATAAAATACTGCATCCACCTCTGGAGCCCCCAGCACAAGAAAGACATGGACCTGTTTGAGCAGGTCCAGAGGAGGGACACAAAGATGGTCAGAGGGCTGGAACACCTCTCCTGTGAGGACAGGCTGGGAGAGTTGGCATCGTTCATCCTGGAGAAGAGGAGGCTCCAGGAAGACACCATTGCAGCCTTCCAGGGTCTGAAGGGGACCTACAGGGAAGCTGGGGAGGGACTTCTTACAAGGGTTTGTAGTGATAGGATGAGGGGTAATGGTTTTGAACTGGAATAGAGTAGATTTAGGCTAGATATAAGGAAGAAGTTCCTCCCTCTGAGGGTGGTGAGACACTGGAACAGGTTGCCCAGGGAAGCTGTGGATGCTCCATCACTGGATGTGTTCAAGATCAGTTTGGATGGGGCCCTGTGCAGCCTGGTCTAGTGGGAGGTGTCCATGTCTGTGGCAGGGGCTTGGGAACTAGATGATCTTTAAGATCCCTTCCAACCCAAACCAGTCTGTGATTCTAGGATATTGATGAAATTTGTTGATGACACAGAGGTATTTTCAGTACAGTGGCAAAACATTGTATAAGGAGAGGGAACAGATTATCATACAAAAAGAAAAAAAGATTGATTTTTAAGTCAGGAGTAATAGAAATGTGATTAACTTTGGACATTTGAAGGTGCTACTGCTGCTTACCCCTGAGGAATCAACTTTAATACAGATAGTTTGGAAAAAAAACAAAAAACCAAATCAAAACCAAGCAAAACCCACCTCAGAAGGCTTACAGTAGTGTTTAGATTCCTCTCAGGCTCATTTGACATTTGAAGGTGCCACTGCTGCTTACCCTTGAGGAATCAAGTTTAATACAGATAGTTTGAAAAAAAACCAAAAAACCAAATCAAAATCAAGCAAAATCCACCTCAGAAGGCTTTCAGTAGTGTTTAGATTCCTCTCAGGCTCTAGTGGATTCACTACTTGCTCTTTGACACATGAATATCTCTGCTTTGCTCTCTTTTTGCTATTTAAAGAAGTTGGATTTAAACTGAATTTAAGATCTGATCCAGTTCTAGAATTTAAAATAACTGTTTGACTGGATAGGCAACTAGGTGTGCAAGAACAATGCTACCTTTAATTATAAATATCCAATGCAGAAATAATGAAGGCTTACTTAATTTTAACTTAGTAGGTATGGTCTTAGGTGTGGCCTCACAACACTTCCCTGTGAGAACTCTGTAGTGCAATTGAAGTGCTCTCATGGCCATGTAAGAGAACTCTTCAGGCTATGGAGACATATCTAGGACTATAAAACAATACTGGCATAATTTGCATTTTGTGTATTAGTTTTGGAAAACAATGTACAAAGTACCTTTTTTTCCCCAGGTAAAAAGTCATCAGAGGATAGGCTGGCCTACTTCCAGGATTCTGGAACATTACCTGTGTCACCACATTTCAGTTATGTTGGTAATATTGGTCTCTATGATTAGTTAAAATTCCTAATATTCATGTTTCATGTGTACATGAGAATATTAGAATAGTAGCATATTAGAATTCTGACATTAGAAGCATATTAGAAATCTGACAGCTGTTTATATTTTAAAAAGTCAGAGTTGCTAAAAAAATATTTTGAGCAAAGAAGGTCTCCAGGGTCATTATAAATTCATTTTATGTCTTCTGCATAATTCTTCATATCCAGCTATTGGCTGTTACAACGTTTGCCTGGCAAAAGGTGGAAATTCTGGCCACTAGAGAAAGAGCAGAAGGGACTTTTCACACCTGTAATGGTAAGGAGAGCAGCCTGGGCTTGTGGGATGACTATGGCTGGAAGACAGAGCTTGAGGATTACTCTGCAGTGATGTGGGCAATTGTGCCATACATAAACTGATTTATTTTTCCTTTCCAAATTCACCTTCCATCCCTTCTAGATGATGAGGAGCTCATCCTTATCACAGCTAACATTAAAAGTGTATTTCAGTACATTGAGGATGCCTGGTTGGCATTCTCAAAGGTTTAACATTCATACAGACTGGAAACCTATACACTTTATACATTATACATTCCCATCTCCCCCTTTCCCCCCTCCCCTCCCCATTTTTTTTCCCCTTTTATTCACAGGTATTGCAACTACTATTGTGATTTACACCTTTTGGTGCATCTTTGCATTCTGTTCCTTTAGGGACAGGACTGTTACTGCAAAATGCCCACCCAAAGACTTCCTTGTGGACTTCCAAAATCCTTCTCCTTCCCTTTCACAGAGTATCTGATAATAACCAAGATTCAAGACCACAATTCTTCAGCAAATTCCATTGCTATGGAATCACGATAGACACAAGGCCCTGATAATATCTGTGTATTTTGTATATAATTTTATTCCTAGACAACTGCACACAGGGTCAAGTGCCTTGGGAGTTTAGATCATTTTGTTTCCTATGCATTATCTGAGTGAGGAATCTCATGCAGGCACAGGGTGCCTCCCACATTATCAGGAAGCATCTGGAAATTTGACCTATATTTGAGAATGATCTCTGCACTGATTTTCAGAAGTAAAGCTCCTGCTTGTTTACAAAATTTGTCACAAGATTTTATTATTTGAACAGCTTTTGATCATCTTTCAAGATGCCACTTTAGTTTTTCACTTTACACATTTTCACATTGCTGTAATCTCCAGTTTTGCTTCAGATCTATTTGGCTCTCTGGATTCTTGTTCTGAAACAAATTCATGAAACTCTCTCCTTTTTTATTTTTACACCAGACTTGACAGTGGCCTCAGAGAAGGACTTGATGTATAACACAGGCCTGGTTCTCACTTCACATAAATCAGAAAAACTCTGCTGAAGTTGTTGGAGACCCATAGATTTTCCCTTTTTGTCTAGGGAGTTCATAACAGCATTGAAATGCAGCATTGCTGCTGTAGCTACAAAAGCCCAAGGCTCTAAGTGAAGCAAGGAGGTAATCTCTTCCTACATCAGCTGGTCTAGGTCAGACTTGTTTGCATATTCTAAACCTTTCCTATAATGGTTAGTCTAATGAAAGGCATGGCTTTCCAAAAATCATGCCTGGTGCTTAAGGGTAGCTCCTAAGCAATTTTTCACTGCAGAATCCACCAGCACTGTTCCTTTAAATGTTTGCTGAGCATTTCTAGACTGGTGTGAAGGGATTCTTATCTCCCACTGGACACACTTCAAACATTCCCAGTCCCTGGTGCTCCCTCTTTATTAGTTTTTCTTCATATTCTGCTTCCCAGAAGCAGGTGCTATGTTGTATTTTCTCATCATCCTCTTCTCAAAATTCACCATAATAAAAATATTCGTGGTTATTTCCCCAGGGCTAAGAGCAATCCTTAAAAAAACCTTCAGAGTTTCTTTTTTTTTCAGAAAATACTTTGAGGTACTCATGGGTGAGGTCCTGAGGAACCCCACAGTATGTGGTGTTCTTCTAAAGTATGACCAGATTTGCATATGATTTCCCAATCATGTGCGTTATTGTTATTCCATCAATCCAAATATTCACCTTTAAATGACTAGAAAATGTTTGTTCCCAAGAAAGCAGAGTGTGCTCTGTGCTTATCAGGGGCAGGCTGGGCTGTGGAATGTGCATTGCTGTGAGTAAGAACCCTGGAATGAGAAGCTGAATCCTTCCTCAGAAGCCTGTCTGCTTGCCTTCCCTTTGTTTTTCGGCTCAAGGAGGGTATCGACACCACTCACTCAATGCTCCACAGGATTGCTGAGCCCTGCATTACTCTAAAAAAAATTCCTTCATTACAGAAAAGTGCCCTCAGTCAGGAGGAGGCAGTGCCAGGACCAGCACAGTGATTTGGAGAATACAGTTTCATGTTCTTCAGTGAATGACTAAAAGGAAGGACTCATAAGACTGTAAGAACAGGACCAGATAATTAGCATGTTTATATTTGGGGAGGTAACAATCCTGTGTAACGATTTAAAACATTTTCCTTCACTAACCCACAAGAGGAATTACCAGCCTAAAGGAGATGTCTGCAGCATTTGTTCCAAACAATCAACTCCCTTAGAGAAAATCAGACTTATTAGAAGCCTGTCAGGTCACATCAGATCATTTTCAGCTAGGACCCATCCTCCTTGTGCTTTGTCGGCTGAGATTGCAATCTTGCCAAAGAATTACCAGAAAGACACAGAAGAGATACGATCTTTAGAAGGAAAGGTGCAGCCCAGAGTGGCTGGTAAGGAGACAGTTCCTTGGGACCACTCCACCTATTTGAGGAGTTGACTCAAATATTTCTTCTGTTTCACAAGTTGACCTTCTGCTGGGCTGTTGGCCGAGGGCCAGCATTCCAATTAGGCAGAAGCTGGAAGAAAGCCCCCAGGTCAGTGCCTTTCCCTGGACACCAAAGGCACTGCTGAGATAAAAATCTTAACCACATTCTCACCAGGATCAGACTGCAACCACCCTTTTCCCATTCCTCCTCTTTCACACTGTTGCAGCTGGATTTGTACTTCTGAAAGCACAAAGAATCAACCCTGGTCCACAGCTTAAAGTCACATTTTCATTGAGCTGGGCCATGCAGGTACTCCCGTAGACTCCATGAAATGACCACCTCTGGAAAGCAGTGAAGCAATGTGATCCCTGCCTAGTAGACAGGGAATTGATGTGGAGATGTAGTTTGTCACATGGGAAGTTTATGGAAAAGGCAGGAACTGAACCAGGTGATGAAAGATCTGACCCAATGCCTTGAGCACAAAATAATGCTTTTCCCTCGTAGGAGTGCTCTAGACAATGCTGCTTTTTCTCACCATTTCTGATCTGGTTTAGTAAAGAAAATAGAGTAAGATTAAGAAGAATGCTGTTAACCCAAAGCCTACTCTGTGACAAAGGAACATGCTTTGATGACTGTGGAATGTTATTTTGCTTTCACTTAAATCAGGAAAAAAGAAAAGGAGAAAAAAAGTGTCTGTTTGGTGGAGACAATTTCCAGACTTGGATCTGCTTTCCTCCTTTCCCTTTGTAAACTCCTTTTTTCTTTGATACATCTTTTCCAAAATTACTCAGGGCCGACCTGTCTGGATGGGACTGGATAAGCTGCCTAAGCTGCTTTTCAAACATTGCAAACTGTTGTGAAAACTTGATAGGGCAACTACACGGCTCCCTTATCTGCACTTCCCAGTCTGCACTGGGAAGAAATCTGCTCCAAAAGCATTGTTTCTCTAGAACATGTAAATAAATTTGTCTGAGGCAGCTGTGCAGAGAAATGCTGTGGTGCTGTCATCCCTTTACCCCCCTGCATGCAGCCTGGCCCAGATAATTAGCCTTGGCTCCCATGGGAATAGAAATGTGCTGACTAAATGATTGTTCCTGTTATCTGGGTTTCCTACTGTGCTGTGAGTTCTTTAATTTCATTAACTGCCTTAGAGCTCAGCCATGTGCAAAATGCCATCTTTTCTTCCCCCAGCAAAATCTGCATTAAGGTAAATGCAATTGTTTAACAGCCCAGTTAGTGGGGTGAAGTGAACAAAGAGCCACATGACAGGTTCTTCATGTGAGCGAGTGCCAATTCAAATCCATTTCACTACTGTAAATTGATTTGAAGGCAGCACCAGATGTGCCACTAGATTTCCATTTATTCCTTGCACAAAGTCATGGAAATTCTTGTCATCTGGAAATCGTCCCAGGGAAGCAGATGTGATGTGTTTATCAAGGCTTTGACTAAAGACCAATCCTTGGAGCTTCAGATAGGAGTGAAGGGTGCTCAGCATCTCCCAGGAGACTCCCAGTGTCATGGGAAGCCTCAGTGTAAGTGGAATCTGCTTTCTGTAATGCAACAGAGATTCAAAAAATCTTTCAAGTGATTCTGTGAAAGGAAGACTGAAATCAAATCAGATATTTAAACTGTATTTAACTGATATTTAAATCCTTTCCTAATAAACCCAGATGAAACTATTTTACATCAAGGATCAACGTCTTAATTCTCCAGTTCAATTTTCCTTGCTTTTGAAAAGTTTGTTTCCTGTGGTCGTTTCCTAAGATCTCAAGGTTTATAGGAAACCTAACTCTCTGACACATCCCAGTTGGAGAGAGCTTCTACTGCTCTCAGAAAGGTACTTAAAGGTACAAAAGTTCAAACATTCTCAGCTGCAGATGAGCTCACCCTCACTAGTTCTCTGCAGCTGATTATAATAAAAACATCACCTCCCCTGTGACCAGCTCTCACCATTGAAAAGCAATAATGTCATCTCCGGTGGGATCCTGGATGACATACAGCTAATATTAAAACACAGATATTTCTCCAGATTTCCCTGCAGCCTGTAATTTCCTTTAGTGGAAGGACTATATGATTGAGCAGAGTGTAATGAGGGCAAAGAAATAAACACTCTGTTAATATTAAAGGGAAAGAAGAAAAGATGACCACCTTAGTAACATAGATTGTAGCTTGGCAGCTGGGGTAAACACATGGGACTGTGGTGATAATGAGAGCTGATTTTTATTCTTATTTATTACATAGGAAATTATATGCCTTTGAATAAAAAAGAGTTCCTATATTAGTATTGATTTCTTCAAGCTAAAAATGTTATTATCAGGTCTGATCAAATAGTCTATTGACATATATTTATTGGGCAATTTATCAAGCCATAAGAGCATTTAGATGAGCATCTGTAATACAAGAAGTTGGCCTTGTTGTGCAAGAATTCTGTTTCCAAGAAATATCAGACTTGTCCTAAAATCTACTGTCCCTGGTGACCTCAAGGAAGAGCAGAGGCATTCCTATGGAAAGAATAAAAGGCAAGATACTTGCTGAGTAGCTGTCCTTGCTAATTACAGATGGCAACTACTTGCCTAGCATTTCATTTGTGGCATTCTTTTCTTCCATTCTAGAAAAGAAAGGACCTTTATATTATGTGTATCTGTCATGAAAGAGAAGATGAAATGCTGTTACTCACAAACAAAAGAATTCAGATATCCTAAGGAACATCAGATAAGGATTACAATATATCCCAGAGCTTGCTTGAGACAACCAAAGCCATGGGAGGCTATGCAATTTCCAGATGCTCCTCTCAGCTAGATTCCATCACAGGACGGGGGGATGTGTTGTAATAAAAATGGAATATCATCCTTCATGGTTTTAAGAACCTGTCTCCCCTCTCTCTGAGTAGGCAGTATTTATGTAAAGCTAAGAAAGGAATCTCTTCAGCAATATCCCACCCAGCCTAGAGAGCCTGACTGCAATAAGCATTGTCGGTAAATATCCATGTTGAGTCAGATTCTTGTTGTACACAGACAACAGATTTTCAAAATAAAGGCTACAGTGACTTTAACAGAGCAAGAGGAATTGCTAGCACTGCAGGCTAACCAGTGCATTGGAAATTGCTGAGTGAGTATTGCTTTATCTTCACAAAACCCAACATGGAAACGTGTATTAGCTGCTGACAGTAACTTCCCTGAAGCCATTTGTGGCTCTTCACGGGTCTTTATTATTCCTCTGAAGAGAGATCACTGGACTAAGTGGGCCTGAGAAGTTGCACAGCTTAGTGCACCATCTACCATAATTTGTTATGATTACTTTTAAGAGGCTGCAGAAAGTACAAAGTGGGCCTACACTTGACACACAGCTCAAAATATGAGGGAGAGAGATGAGGCATTTGAGAAGGCTTCAAGGTACTTACTGCTGCCCCTCTCATCAGTGCTGAGGCAGCACTTAACCAGGGTGCTTTACAGATCCACATGGCTCTGAGGATCAGTCATCATTGGTAACAACATGAAAGACCAATCAGAGACACTAAGATCTGCCAGTTCTCAGAAAAGGTGGCCCAAACCCTACATGCTAAATCTGCATAAATCCTCAGAAAACCTCAGTAATTTGCATCCATTCTAAAATTAGGTCTATTACACTTAGAAAAAATACTCTTATCAATTCTATTCCTTTATGCACAAATAATACCACACTCTGTTTTAAAATTATACTTACCAGTCAGCCCACAAACTGCTGAAACATGGTTGTGTGTGCTAAATATTTGCCTTCAACTGCTGTGGTATATGGTGGTTTGATTTATGCTATTGTGTGGACTGGATTGGTTTGAATGCCAATAACTCACCACATGGCACACTGACAAAAGTCCATTGGCTTGTGTGAGGTTTGCCTTGTTCCTGTGTTTCATTCTCCAAGAGTGTTCTGACCCAGCTAGAATGGAAACTTTATTTGTATTTAAGGTAATTGATTCCCTAAACTGTTCTACAATAAATAATTATGATTTTTTTTTTTATTCTGTATAGTTCTTAATTTGCCATCTGGTACTTTTTAAAAGAAAAATAGCTGGCATGAATCTTGAAAGGCCTTAAATTCTTGGGACAGGAAATTTGGACATATGTTTCAGGCTCTTTCAGCACAAAACTCAATTTAAATAGGTCATAAGTAAACTAACCTGTAGTTCAGGAGAGAACTACAACAGAATAGGAGGAATTATATTACCTCAAGAGTTACAGATCTATCTGCTGGAAGAAACTGATTATAAGCTATATTTATATAAGCTTTCATTTTGTTGACCAGACCTGGACTTCTTGTAAGGCTTAAAACTCTGCTTAGCTGCTAAAGTAGTGGTACCACAGCTTCTAAGCTAGGAAAACCATCTTATCTATAACTACTTCTTGCCTAGAAGGTATTGACTATAGGTTTGAATTTCTGGGTATAAAAGAGCAGGAGCAGACTTTTTTCAGATCACAGAACACATTTGACCAAAAGAATTATATTTCAAACAATCTTTTCATTAAAGCAACTGAAAGAAAACTATTGTCACTTATTTGAAAACAAAACACCCTTACTGAAACAAATAGGACTCAAGCAATCAGAGAGAGAGAGCACTGCTCAGGTTATATACAAAAGAGAAATGTTTCTGTGTCTTGTTTTTCTGTGGATTTTGAGCCAGTGTGAGGTGGGTGAGTGCCAGGACACAGCCAGCTCTCCCCTAAGGACTGGGGAGCTGGGAGCCAAGCGTGAGAGGGAGGAGAGTAGTGCAGGGGCCTCATCAGCCACAGTGCTACCCAAGAGAGCTGAGCAGGGACAGCCTGGGCATGGCAGCCAAGGGCCAGATCATGTATGGGAGTGAGGGAGGACTCAGGGAGCCAGAATTAATGGCAAAGCTGAAATAATGAGGAGTTTAGAGCCATTCACTGCATCCTTTGAACTAGGCAGTAAGTAAGCTCTGCTGCTGAGTCCCTGGGTGGAAAGGGAGCACCAGCCACCTCCTGTGATTTTCCTCTGTGAACAACAGTGCAGAATCTCAGCTCATCTTCTTGCCAGGATTCTCTCTACCTGTCTGCATGGGTCATATTTGTTCAAGGTAAGATAAAAGAAATTTTAGGACAAGGACCCTGTTTTCCTGTGTGCTTTCTAAGGCTGGTGCAGTTCCACGATTCCCATCTTGGTCAGTTCATGGAAAAGAGACATTAAACACAAAGCAAACCATAGACAACACAGCGTGTCCATCTGCCTGTCAGATTGAACTTCTGCATTCTCTGTGGCTGTGAGAAATGTTAGAGGGTCTCCCAGGTAAAAGGTACCCTAAAAAAAGAAGAAAACAGGCACAAGAGCAGCTTTTTGAACTGGGTCATCTTTAGAGACATCTCAAAACTTATGCTTAAATTTTACTTCACTGGAAAACACTCAGCAATGAGACCAGGTATTCCACTTGGGAAAGGCAGGGAGGAAACTCCCACTGACTTTAGCTGTTGGGTGAAGAAAGGAGCAGAAAGGTTGAGCCGTTTTTGCACTGAGGCAATAGTTGGGCCCGTGCTGCTCTCTCCTGGTGAAGAGCACACATTGCTCTAGAAGTGTCTGGGTGCTTCTGGAAGTGATGCTTGAATGGTATGCCAGCTATTTAAAAAAAAAACTCTTTAAATTAAACGAAAGCTGTAATAGCTATACAAACGAATATATCGACATTATTAAAATTAAAGACTTATAATTTCACTTTTGTGTGTGTCTAAGAGCTTGATTTATTCTTCAGATTTCAGTTGCTTCAAGTAAATCCAGCAGTTTAGTGTAAACATTATATATGCAGGAGAATGTTTCCCATTAGCAATAATTCTCCTTCTTCCTTTATTTCTCTTTATAGAAAATTCCATGAATTTTCACTTAAATGGGAATTTCAGTGGCCTGAATTGTAGCTGCAAATGTAGAAGCCACATTAAAGAATGTTTGAAATTGAACTCCCAGAGATTTACTTTAGGAACAGCCAAAATCACACCCATTTTCTCCTTAAAACAACTTTTTAAAGCCCTGCTCTATTATTGTATGACACAGGTACTTTCAAATACTTACAGATGGATAGTCATAGTATCACAGAATGGTTTGGGTTGACTTTTAACATTTTCTCTTTAAAACAACTTCATAGAGTCCTGCCCTATATATTGTATGACATAGGTACTTTCAAATACTTACAGATGGATAGTCATAGTATCACAGAATGGTTTGGGTTGACTTTTAAAGGTCATCTAGTCCAACCCCTCCTACAATGAGCAGGGACATCTTTCACTAGGTCAGGCTGCTCAGAGCCCTGTCTAACATGCATTTGACTGTTTCCAGGGAGGGGACATCTAGCACCTCTCTGGGCAACCTGTGCCAGTGTCTCACCACCCTCACTGTAAAAAAATTCTTCCTTGTATCTAGTCTGAATCTCCCCTCTTTGTAGTTTCAGGTCCTAGAGATTCAGTGTTACTTAAGGTGAGACTAAGAAGAGAAATATCATGCTCAGAATTTAATCTTGGGTAAAATACTAGCTGAGTTTGTGTCTCACAGAGCCATGGCTGAACTCAGTGACAGGCAAAGATAAGAGCATTAGCACTTCAGATTTATGTAGCAAAGTGGCCAATTATTTCTTGTTATTTTTTCCTGTAAATCCT
This sequence comes from Merops nubicus, assembly GCF_000691845.1. Lineage (NCBI taxonomy): Eukaryota > Metazoa > Chordata > Aves > Coraciiformes > Meropidae > Merops > Merops nubicus. The sequence continues at coordinate 22,185 of NW_008595625.1, forward strand.
GAAAGCTGCCAAATGTCTGGAAATACCCAGACTTCAGTTTTCAGCCTATCCCCTGCCCCATGTCCTCCTGGGTGGGAGATACACAGGGAAGAAAGGGTTGGGAAGAGGGAGCTGGCACACTACCCAGAGCCTTCACCCTCTGCAGCCTCTTTGGGAGCCTCATCCAGAAGTGTGGAAGGACTCAGCACTTCCTGACTTTGCCCACCCCTTTCATCTTCACCTCAGGTGTTGCTGCCAGGACCACGTCCCATCAGAAATAGTGCAGGCATACCAGATGGAGGAACCTTGTGTTGTGTGCCTGGAGTCCCTGCAGAGGAAAATCTGTCCTACCAGCCTGGGGTGTTCTCCCCTTGGAGGCAGGCATGGTTCCAGCAGGGCTGCACCCAGGCACGAGGCCCTTTCCTGGAGGGATCTGTTTTCCCCAGAACTTGCTCAGTGGGTAGGGGTAAGGCTTCTGCAAAAAGCTGGGGAGGTGGCACCTGTTCCTTCTTCTCTTGGAGAAAAATACTTTAGACTTTCACTTCTTGTAGTCTACCACAGCCTGCTTGCCACTTGTGAAGCTACTCTGCTTTGAGTGTCCCAGCTCATTAGGCCCTGGCTTCCACTTCTGAAGTGACTGCTTCATATCCCTCACTGCTTTGTCTGCAGCTAACGTGTAGCTACAAACACCCATCTTACTCACCATCTAGTTCATGCTCATCAGACCTCTGTCCTGGGCTCCTGGTCACTTCCCATGGGCCACGACAAGTTCCTTCTTCTCAAACTGCCACGTTTCCCCATCTTGCACATTCCTCTGGTCCTCTCTCTGTGAAATCTCCCCATGTACTGCTCCATACAACAATGAGAATTCAGAATGGAGTCTGAATTCCTTTTACTGCAGGAGGATCCAGTTTGGGCTGGAGCTGCTCAAGGGTTCATTGTCTGGTTTACCTCGTGCATGCTCAGAAGCTTAAAGCAACACCTCACTTGCCTCACCACACCCACACAGTGTATTCTTAGGGTCATCATCCCAAGCATCTTCAGCATCCTTCTCTACACCCTGCTCACACAGTTATACCTGAATGTAACCTGGATGGCTGCATATTCACTACTTTCATTTAAAAATCCAGCTGTGAAACACAATCCACCCTAACTAAACCAGGAAAAATGAAGCAGTATAGTGTCTATACAAGCAAATACCCCTTTCTCTTTCAGCTTCTATCTCAGCAGGCAACCCCCTAGGCAGTACTGTGCTCCCTAAAGTGAGATCTGGGAAGTCTGAACATCCCCCTCTCTCCTGGAAGGCTCGGCTCACAAAGTTTGTTGTGGGACTCTGTGCACAGAGTCAAAGAATTTACAGCTAGAGGTTCTCAAACACAGTGGCTTTGGTGGTCCCATTGCAGAATCTGTATAATTATTTCTTGACTTTTGATGTGTGGCTGGAATACAAGTTTAGTATTTTGTTCTGCTTTTCTCTGTGGCAGCCCTGTTTCTTGCCATCCTCAGGAGGGGTTCACAGTGATTGTGAACAGACTTACAGCCTCTCCTGTGGTAATCATGGCAGCATATCAGGGCTTGATGAGAAATTCCAGCAGTTCCTATCATGATGCAGTATAAGACTATCAAGTTTTTTTATTCCCTACTTATATGGAGGCTCCTGAGCCATGCTGCTGCCCAGAAGCAGCTGTAAACTACCTCCAGAAAAGAACAGTTTAGCCCCAGGGTAACCCAGAGGGTGTGTAAGATGACATAAAATGCCTTCAACATATCCCTAAGCTGTGTTTGTACTGACCAGCATTACACCCTGAGGACAGCAATGGAACTGCTGAAAATGTCATCTTTGTTGTGTGGGCTTCCTGAGGGAAAAAAAATATCCACTGAGGTTATCAGAGGAATGATTTTATTTTTAGAATACTCTTGTTCCCATGAAACTCAAGAGAATTTTTATCTTTGACTTGAATGGGAACAAAACGTTGCCCTTGGGGAATGACTTCTTACATTAGCAAAAAAGAAATATGATTAGGAAAACCTGTGGAGTATGTTTTCTCCAGTAAATTGCTCTTCAAGGAATGCATCTGTAGAAAGAAGTGTTCCTGTTAATTCTGAGGCATTGTGCTGTTATTTTTAGAGGTCTTGGGTTTACATTAGCTCCTTTAGAAACTAAGGAAGAAGAGAAGTCAGTCGTGGAATGAACTCTGTAGTGCAGGTCAGTGTTGTATTTAGAAAACATCATTATCATTAATGCTTCTGTTATGGTCCTGCAAAGAGAAGGCTGGAAGAGCAAGTTAAAAGGTGGACCTACTAAGTCCTGCAGGAATTGCATGTGGGCTATTATTTGTAACAAGAGTTGTGTTGCTCTCCAAACATAATTTTAGGGTGTCCAAGTTTGTGGGCTTTTATTTCGTTTATTGGCTAAATTTGTGTTTAGGTTTAAGGTAAAGAAAGCTGGATTTGGTACTCAGGTTCTTGCAGGATCCTAACACGTTGTGGTCAGTCCTGTGTGATCAATCCCACAGCAGGAAATGCTGAATAGGTTTGGGATATGGTGACCAAAAGGACTGAACCTGGAGCTAGGAATCTGTGCTGCAAAATTAAAGTATTAGTGTGGGGCACTGTGGTCTAGAATAAGAGGTGGTTCTAAAAAAGGAGATCTCTTTTTTGAATTTATGAAGAATTTAGAAAATTAGAAATTTAGACTTAAAATTTTTGTTCTGGAAAGCAGGGGCTGCAGACATCAGCTCATTACTGGAGCCTTTCAGTTCTGTAGGGCAGGATGAAAGCTGCTGTTAGGAAGGGCTGGGGTTTTCTTCACCACTTTTTGTGTGGGTGAGTAAAGTTTTTACTGAAAGGAGAGCAATGGCTGGTGCTATGTTTAAGGTCAACAAAATCTGACAAGCTTGTTCTGTGGCTGGGTTCTGCAAGACCAATAATCCCTGTTTTACAGAACTTGGGGCATGAATAAGACTCTGGGCAAGATTTAAAATTGAGATTTGCTTTAGCTCTTCAACAACTGCTCCATGTTCATCATGGGTTTCTATAAAACTGAGATGAAGAATTAACATCAAAAAAGCTGAACTACTCTTCATTTCAGTATGGCTGGAAAGGAGGATCTGGAGAAATGTGATGCTGCTAGGGTAAGATAGGGATAGGACTTGGAGATGGACATTTGATTTATGCCTCCTGGTTGTTTTTTGAGAGGAGCACGTCTTAACAGGGGTCTGATGAAGGATAATTCTTTTATGATCCCTTTATGGATTATTTTTGAGACTGAATAGAATTATTTGCTGTAAAGAGAAGAAAGCAAGCAGGAAATCACAGCTTTGGGCTGTGTGTGAGGCTGGGAAACAGCATTGCCATGGTTTCATCCTATTCATGCATGTTTCATTTGAACACTTGAAAAGAAATATTTATATTCCTTCATTTTTTAATCTGAAATGCATATATATATGAAAATGTCAAAAATTTTTTTAAACCAAACATTAAATGAAATACCTATAGCTGGGACAAAACAAATGCTTCTATTAACCCTCATTGATTTTATTTATTTTATTTCCTGTGTCAGGTTTTCCAAAATAAATTTTTCTCCCCAACTTTTCCATTTGGCCATCTAGGCAAAAAACATTTTGCATCGTGCTAAATTCCTTTGCCATAAAAGATTTAAATCATGCATGGAGGCTGATACAGATATAAAAATCAAAGAGAAAAATAGAATCATCCATAGCAATAGTGAAAAAGTGAACACTTCAGCTGCTTTCTGCATCACCATGGCCCAACACAGAGCATGAAGCTTGTTAATAAGGTAGCCTGCAGAAGTTTCCTCTGTTCACCTCTGATGCTTTCCCTGTTTTGCAGTTGAATGCAAAGTTTCAACATTCAGAATCATCTTTCTGGCAAACGTTATGAATACTAAACATTCATGTATGAAATATGTTCAGATCCAACCTCGGAATAATTTTGAGCTTGTTTATGGCCAATTAAAATGCCATATAAATTTCAGATTCTGCCATCTGAGTAGCCTGAATGCAGAGAATGAAGGACAATATCCTGTGCTTCTAATTTAATTTTCCCATCAGTGTTTGTTTGAACTCTGGCTGTAGGTCAAGACCATGGATGTCTGTGCAAATATTTTCTGCTTACACCAGCCAGGACTTTGTGCATAATTCCAGCAAAAATTTCAGCAACAGTTTATAGTTAGTTAAGCTGACTTTTCCCACATAGAAAATAACACTTTCAGATTCAGAACTTTATTAATGAGCTAAATGTGTCACTTACCTGCAGCAGAGATTTGATTTTATGCAAACTGAACACCCTCCCCTCTGGCTTTAGATCTCGACTGGTGTTTGAGGAATCTTATAACCTTCAGAAAATGAAATTTTATTGAACTTGGAACAGTCCCACAAGCATCAGAGATTTGCTGTGCACACAGAAAAATAGAAGATAAGTAAATGGCAGAAGAATGTAGGGAGTCACTTAACCTGCAGAAGGAAGGTAAAATGTGGAGGAAGACAGCAGCAGGTAGATGCAGTTGCTGTTTGGGTCAGCTGGATGTGTTTTTCTATTTACATCTAAATTTTTTATGAGTCTAAGCATCATCAGCCTTGAACTTGTGAGTGGCAGGGTGGTGGAAAGGGGTGGAAAGAGTACTTCATGCTTCTCAGCCTGGAAAAACAAAGTGGGAATGTCTGCCAAAGAAATCCGGACACTTTGGATTTTCTTGAAAGACCCAAACATTGCTATTTCCTCTGCTTTTGTGTGCAGTATCTGAACGAGATTGACTGCTAAGTGTTCCCATGGTCTTTGCATACACAAAGAGGAACGAGACACTTTCAATGACATTTATTTTAAACTGATGGAAGGAACAAAGAGCCAAGCAGCTTCCAAGAGGGTGTTTCCTCAGCGTGACCCTGAACACGGTTTGAGAACAGTCTGGCTGCTCCCTGTGGGCACAGTTCCTGAACACTGAAAAAGTGCCTCCTAGGAGCAGTGACAGAGCTGTGGGCAAGGTCGTGCTGCAAAACTCAGATACTAACATGGAAAGATCCTCAGAAGAGGGACAGATGGAGTCAGGGTTTTGGTTTGGATCACTAAAAGAGAGGCTTATTGGAGAGAAATTTGTAAAGGCAAATTGTCTCCTAGAAGTGGGCAGTGGTTAAGGTCCTTAGAAATACAGCATCAAGTGTTTTTGTATTTTTACTGCCAATACTTTGTACAGAATCTATGTGATATAATTCAGATAGCCAGGACTTCTTTAAGCAAATACTCCATCCAGTTCCCTTCTGAAAATATAGAAATCTTTTGGTTCTCTCATAAATTAGACAAAACCAAATAAATTTAATAAACATGTTGTAGATCCTGACTTACTGAAACAGTAACATTTGGTACTGGTAGATTTACATAATCCTCCAGGTGTAGGCTTGGTATGAAGATCATGGTAGTTTAAATTTTAGCCATTACAGAGCAGAAGATGAAGAAAGGTATCACACTTAAGAGAAAAACAAGAATATTTGAAGGAACTGGTCATTGCCCAGGTTACTTCTCCTTCCAGTATAGAGGTTTGTTCATAGCTAACATTCTATTTCTAAGTAATCCAGAGGCTTCCAGCTCATTATTACATCAATTTCCTGGACCTTTTGTGACAATTCTACTCTTCCTCTGTTGCTCAACTATGGAGCTTTTCAGGGCCACGACTTTCCTTAGGATGGAAATTGGAGAGTGATGGAATGAAGAGAAGAAAGGAAATAATACCACTTCAGAAGGAAAAATAGGACATCTGAAGTTGGTTTTGGAAGAGAAAGTATAAAAAAAACACTACAATCTAAATGTTACATTTTGTCAGTATCAAAACAAAATTATCTTGACTGCAGATGTGGAAGTGTTTGGCTCTGTTTGCCTTCAACTTCTACATATATCTGAAGTCTAGGAATAATGAACCCTGGAAGACCAGGTTTTCAAATGGTAAGAGGAAGCCATGAAGCTATCTGGGCTCTGAGCTCTATTTTAGGAAAAAATTGCTCAAGCCCATACTTTCTGGCACCTTTAATGTTCTTGTCCCCAAAGCTATTCAGATAGTGAATATGCTCCAGAGCTGTGACTGAGGAAACGAGGGTCCCAGGTGAATTCTTCTCACTGAGTGAGCCAGAATCCAGGTTTGTCACTTCTTTGGGAGCATGTTAGTGTCAGGATGGATCCCTTTGAGACAGGCTAGGATGACAGCCACGATGACATGAGCTCTGCCCAATCAGTTTGCCTCTGTTCAGTGACCCTCAGATAAACAACATGAAAGCTGACAGCAACATTCCATGAACATTACTTAAGATGCATTTCGGTGACTTCAGCTACAAAAATTTCCTCCAATTTTTCTCATTGTTGTCATCATTGCATGACTTCAATAGCTGTAAAGACTCACTATCACAATTATTTTAAACTGTTTTATACCAGCCAACCTGTCTGCTTCTAATTTCTTTTTTCCTCTCAAAACAAGTTTATGTAACAGTCTAAGATGGATTTTTGGAATTTCTGACAACTCCAGACAACCATTCTATGGATCTCAATGTCTTGTAGGTGTTAATGGGAGAATATCTCTAAATGAAACTTTGTCATGACAGCAGTGTGGCAGGCCAAACTGCACAGACAATGGGACTGCAGAGCAGGGCTTGGCAGAAAGAAACAACATATTGAAGACTCATAACTGTTCAGTCCAGTATACCAGGACAGAAGTCCAAATGGAAAAAGACTGGCACTATATTTTGGGAATTGGAAGGGGATGCCTGACTTCATTTTGTTTGTCAGCATTTCTGATTCTCTGGCTGCAGGCTCTGCAGATGTGGCTTTGTAAAGCTTGAAAACCATTAAAAAGGAGCTGAATGGCAGCATGTTTGCTGAGGGGAAGGTTTCTGCCAAGAGGAGAGAGAAGCAGCAGCACCTGCAATGTCATTTATAGCAGCTGTCACCTTTCCAAGGCTACAAAATTCTCTTTCTCCTACAAAAGTCACTTTATTTTCTTCTCACCCCTCCATGCATTTGAAATGTTAAGAGCCAGTGCATTGTCTTTTTTTCCCTTTCTCTGTTCCTTCTAGCTTCTGTCCTTTCCTTGTTACTCTATGTGTCTATCAACATGGTCTTTTCTGTACTGTTTTCCCAGCTACTGAATGCAGGACTTTGTAAGAAATTCTTAAAACAGTTGTCATGGGTAAACTGAATTCTAGACTATTAAAAAAAACCAAACCCCTATCTCAAGAGTTCTGTATCTCTGCAATCTTTAGAAGCATTTCAGGATAATGGCCAAAATATGCAATGCAATTAAGATACTTTGTCTTGGAATTGGTGGAGTTGAGACTTATCTTCATTCTATATCTCAATGATAAATATTTCTAATGGCTGTATTTGTTGTGAACTTTGGGCTCTTTCTATGTGGACATGATTTCTATCAAACAGTTTAATGCCTTAGATTAATCTTCAAGTAATCAAAGCATTAACTCTTTTTATTATGAAGAACTACTTCCTTGGCAGTGAATAAGTCTATGGTTCTTGGCTGTTTCATGGATATAATTTCATAGTCCTGCCAGTCTGGGGACACTGTTCTTGTTTTGTTCTTAAATAAAGGCATGAAGAGAACAGCTATGGGAACCAGGAGCTTGTAGGAAATTGCATGTTTAAATTTACTCCACCAATATTTTGCAAATAAAATTTTTTATAGTTTATACGAGTACAGTTTCAAATATAAATGAAGAACACATATTGTGCCTAGAACTAGCTGAGACAAATAAAATGCAGCATTTACTTTCCTTAAATAAACAAAGCTTATTTTTCTCATTATTTTCCTTTTCCTTTTTTTATATGATCCTATCCCTATAAAAAATGAAATTATTAATGGAAACTTCTCTAGAGTGTTCAGCTTCAACGAATGCAGCATCTACCATTGGGTAATGAAAGAAGAAAAAGCTTTTCCATTCTTTGCAAGCCAGATGCAAGAGTGTTTGATATTGAAACCTCAATCAGAGTAGGGACAAATGGTAGATATTTTAGGGGTAATATTTTTCCTCTTTGATGCAAGATAAATTTTTATTTAATTCTGAAATGCAAACTGAACATAAAACTCTTGTTGGAGTACAACTACCAAAACAGAGACTATCATTAAAGGTAACTCAGAGTTAAGGAGAGATTCCCTGTAATGCAAGCACTTGGAATAACATCTCACCACTTCTGTCTGAAGCATAGGCCTGTTTACATAAGTGGGTTGATCAGAGACAGTTTCTGGCCAAACAAATGTTCAAGAAGATTAATGATGAACACATGGTGTATTTTGTTATCTAAAACAACACCCAAATTCTCAACTGAAATCTAGGTTATGTGATGACACAGAGTGTTGGTTAGGGGTATTTCCTGCTTTTGGAGTGTTAACCCACTGTGTCCACTCCTGTGGCTCTTAGAGAACGTGGTTGTGGTTTTGTGGAAGGATTTAATTCCATTACTATGGACTGCTGTAGGGCTAAGAAATGTAGGCCTGGGAGGTGGTCTAAATACATATGCAGAGAACATGGCATTGTTTGGTCCACAAGGACAAAACCCCAATTACTAGGAAGCAGTTCCTTCCTGAGTTTAAATTATTTTGCAGTTGCTAGGATGCCATCACAGCTTATGGCATAGGAAGAAGTTGGGTATTATCCTGGTTCAACAGGAATCACAGTAACTTGCTACTGCTTCTGTTTGCTCCAGGCATTTCAGTAGGCATCCAGTCTGCCAAGCTGGTCAAGCAGCCTGGAGGCCTTTTTAGACCTCTCAGTGCCACTGGATAGTTTAATAGCATTGATGGAGAAACAGTCCATGCTATCCAACAGACCAGTCATGTTCATCTATGTATTACAGAGAAATTCAAGCTGATAAATCCAGGAAGCTGAAGAAAGCTACATCTAGAACTAGTCATTACATGGAACTAGGTATCACATGGCAGATCTGGGAGTCCTGGTGGACAAGCTGAACACGAGCCAGCAATGTGCTTTTGCAGCAAAGGTCTCCAGCAGAGTCTGTTGCTGCATAAGGAAAAGTGTGGCCAGTAGGTCAGAGGAGGTAATTCCTCCCCTCCACTCAGCCCTGGTGAGGCCACAGTAGAGTGCTGGGTCCAGTTCTGGGTCCTCAGTACAAGAGAGACATGAAATCACTGGAGCCAGACAGTCCTGCCTGGCATGAGGGTGATCAGACACATTATTGTTGCTGGAACTACAGGCAATGATACTTCCCTTCCCTGAGAAACCCATCGAGCAATTTTTCCTAGAGAGAGGCTAGAAGGAGGAAGATTTATTTCTGGTTTTGGGGCTGCTTAAAGTCTGCAGCAACAACGACAAATACAAAATGGAACAAGCAGAACCTAATTTTCTGCTTTGCCAGATGTTGCACTTGTTCTGTCCAGGATCCACTACATATTTCAGGTCACGGGGCTGCCAGCACTAGGATTGCTTTTCCATTTTGTGTTTGTTCTCTTCAGCAATGACAGTGACATCACTGCCAGTGAAGTCTGAAGTAATACTCACCCTTGGACCATACGAGAGACTTCAGACAAGCTTGTCATGCATCAGCTGGTGGCCACCTCCATTATACAGAGGGAAAGACAAAGGCAAAGCATGAACTAGCATGTCTGTGGGCTCCAGCTCCTGACTGCAAGTGTTCCTAGGAGTGACAGCTGAACAGGACACCTAACTTCAGCCCCACAGCTTACAGAGCAAAAGGTGAATGGTGTGATTTAGGATGGCTGGGGCTAGTAGCTGCCTACACCCCTGCAGGTAGGCCTGCATGTGTCAGAGCAGCATGGGAAATGTATGATACAGTGGAAAGAGAACCCAGGACTCCCAGTTGTTGGATCTGATCTCCACATGATGTTTTCTCCAACAATATGTCCATTCCTTGCCAGCTAGTTCTAAATGATTCATTTTGTTACTGGATAGTCATATTTTGTGGGTAGCCACTAGTCAGTTTGAGTTATTCACTTTTACAAAATACTTCCTTTAGAAGGTACTGTAAACAGAATTAATTTTTAAATAGTTTGAGTTGTTTGAAAGCCATGAGCACTGGTTATTAATATTGGCACAAAACAGGTCACATGCTGATTGTTCAAGGGATGGAAACTGGAACATTTTGGACAGAACTGATATTTTTATATTCACTTGCCTTATATCCAGACACTCTGGTGGTAGAAGTTTTAATTATACCCATGATAGCAAACAGAGGAAGTTACAGGTAATAATACATGAGGTAAAATAAATCTTTAGATGAAGAAAATAATGAATATTCAGGTAATCTAGTTTCCATTTCTTGGTTACAACATGCAATTTTATCATGCATCTCTTCTGAAAGTCAGAGGAGGAGGAAGGAGTTTGTGTCACTGAAAGCAATGGAAAGTATGCTTGATATAGCATGCACAAATATGGACATGAAGCTGGGAGGCTGCACTGCTAACAGATCTTACAGATGCAAAGAAGCACACACCCGGATTTCTGAACAACATGCAGTCATGTTTTGACTTGACATTTCTTGCACTGAAGCTTATTCTTGTGACAAAAAATGGCAGGTCCTCAACCAGCTGGCTCAACAAGACAAGAAACCTTCCCACTTGGTGATTGCAGCCTAGTTACCACCAGCACAACGCAACACTGTTCTGCTTCCCTAAAAAAACCTCCTCCATCTCCAAGGCTTGCCACTGCTTGGAAAGAACCTATAACTGTTTTGCACATGTCTAGACTGGTTTACTGCTTTTCAGTGCGACTTCTTGTCATGGTCTCACAGCCAGTATGTGCTTTTCGACTGCTGCTGACCAAGGCAGACTCAAAAGCAAAAAAAAAAAAAACCAAAATTGCCAGCAACTGAGTCAGTTTAAACTGCCTGCCAGGAATTTGCTGCATGCTGTACAATATGTTTTTGAGTCACCTTCTAAAAACAGCCTTGATGAATAAGGACTGGAGAAGAAAAAAAGGCTGAAATTCCCATTTGGTGTGGTGCCAGGATTCTGCCATGCTCCCTTCCTCTCCAGAGTCAAAGCACTTAATCTGCTCTCAGTATAAATGGCTATTCAAAGTCTTGTGCTCAATGAGGAGCATGACCAGGGGCTGCACACTGGGCCTGAATGGATAGGACCTTCTGTGGAGAGGACTCTGATGCAACAAGACACTCATTGCATGTCACTGTAAAAGGAATGAAGGGCTCCTTGGATGTCTAGAGTCGTGAGAGGTGTGGGCATCACCCTCACATCAAAATCTCACCAAGCAACGTGTCTATGGAAAACAAGTGTGGGTTCTGGAGGAAATCGAAGTTCTTGGTGTTTAACTCACCGCTAGGTGTCACGACTTCTTCATTTTTTAAGCAGACTCTGAGTTTTTCTGTGCCTAGGAGGAAAACCAAAGAGCTCAAGGTGAAGCAGGACACCAGTGTATGAGCCCAACACCCGGGCCGGCTCCAATCTGAATTCTTTTCAGTAAAGTCAGGTTGGTAGGTAGCACATTCAGGGAAAACTGAGAAATAATTTCCATCCCTTTTGCAGATCACTGCCATCTCAGACCCTATTGAAACACTAACAATGTGCTGAGTGCAGGTAGCTGTGAAGTTCAGCATGCTCAGTGCACCGTGGAGTTCTCCTTCCATTTGTTTGCTTTCCTGTGCCTGAAATCAGTCCCAGAAGCAGCAGAGCTACAGGTACATGAAAGTGGGAAAAGTTTTTGAAATGACTCTTCAGCGTGTCTCAGAACAGCTGCTTTTGCTAAAAGCTTGTCCCTGTTGTGCTTGACAAATGCTGCACTTTTTTTTGTAGCTTTGGAGATGGATAAATAGCTCAGATCTATGTATATATTTTAATATCTATTCACAGGAAAAACACAGCTCAGGAAATGTTAATGCACCTCCCTTCCCTGTGCCATGCACTTTGCCTATGTTGCCTTGTTCCCCAGGGAGGTTTCACCACGTCCTGCTTTGCCAGCTCTTCTGAGACTGAATGCAGTGGAGATGGGCAGTTCTCAGGCTCTCCACTCACTGAGAATCTTAGCACCTCTCTTGAAAGGAGACACACTGTCACCAAGGGAAGGCTAGAACATGCTTGGGTTTTAAGCCTGTGGACTGGATGCAACCCAGCTAAGGAGTGAGTAGCTCTCTCTCCCCCTCCCAAGGTTTCCACAATCCCCTTCAAACTGGGATTAAAAATTTAGGAGTGCAGCCTTGTCAGGATAAAGCAAATGTTTCATGCTCTTCCCCTTCTTTCTGCATGTTCTATGTCACGTTTAAAGCACAAGGGGCTGGGGTGGACATGAACCCACCAGCCCAGGAAGAGGCAGGAGACCTGGCACATCAGACTAGGTGCTTCTGGGCACCCTGTAGGAACTTGGCAACGAGAGAGGACTGAAGTGGCTGCCCAGCATGGGCAGATGTTTTTTCCTCTGACCCCTTGTAGAGTACACAGTTGCTGGATGATTTACAGCTTGTTCTCTGAGCCAAAGGAAAAATTCAAACATTGCTGGCTGCAGTCAGATTCTGTTTGACCTCTTAAGTAGTTTAACATGGTACTGGCCTTCTTTCCCATTTTAGGTTTTTCCCTTCCAGAACAGCAGAACAGTTTCAATGATGCAGCTTCTCAAGCACCTACATAATGCCCTAGGCTAGAAGTAAAGGATGTGTGATAATTGCCCTTAAGATAAGAGCTCTTCTATTCCCTTTTTTTTTTGGGCACATCCCAGAGAAGCACAGGGAAACCCAGAAGGGAATCTTACAACTGACTTTTTCTCTTCTAGGTGCAAAGAGTGTTTTTATTGTAATGTGCTCTGTGTTTCCATCTTCCTATTCTGCAGGTCAGGAATCTGGGAATCAGTGTTTGCATGAGAATTTAAGGCTACACAGTTTCCTCCATCCTTCAGAGTAAAGCCGTGTCACTGGGTGGTCTTGGCACTGAGCTCTCATATGGGGCCAACAAAGGTGATTTTTCTAAGTACAGAACCTGAGAGGTCTGATTCACATTAAAACTATGTAATTAATCTATGGCATAAATGAAGATTGATTCATATTCCATATTCTGTGTTGAAGAAACACAGAAAGACTGCACTGATTAGGATCCATGGGCATTTTGGACATTTGTTTTAAAGGGACACCATTCACCTTTTTACCTTTCTTGTAATAATCCTTTCTTAATTTAATATTGTTCACTTAATATTCCCTTTGCTATTGCTGAAAATTATATATCATTTTCTCAATATTTTCCTGCTTTGTTTACCTTGGGCATTTTACAATATCTTGTGTCTAGTCTGCTTCACTTCTTTTAAAACTGGAAAATGTAATAGTAAAACCACAGAAAAGTAGGGGAATTCAACAGCAGGTGCTGGGACTAAGAACATTTTCCACTCAATCTTTAAATAAATGGAGTGAACTTCAAACTGTAGTTTACTGATCACCATACTTAAATATAGGGTAACAAATATCAGGGTTTATTTATCAAAAACCATTTTTATCATAGGTAACATATTTATCAGGGTTTATTTATTTAGTACTTGTTACAGGGAACTGGAATATAATGCTTCCATTTCTTTTCTGCCACCTCATTTCCATCTCCTGAAGCACTGACAAAGCCCCATGCCTCCTAGGTCTCAAAATCTGCCATTTCTACAACTGTAGGCTCACTCTCTTCCAAATGTGCTCAACCTCTGTCTCCTCTGGAGTAGGTGGGTGGCTTCTGGTTCCCAGTAAATACTCGTTGCCTTGCATAAGGACAAATAAACCAGTGGTATTTTTGTCCTAAGGGAAGTAATGCCTGTCTGGTGAGAAGATACTGGAAGCATCTTCAGGAGACCCAGATGTTTTGCTTCAGCCAAAGTCATGTCTGGACATCAGCTGTGAGTGGAAGAAATACATGGGTTTTTTGAGAATTTTGGGTAAACTGGATGAACGACTCAGGAGTAAACCCTGGAGGTCTGCTGTTGCTCCTACAGTAGCATTATTAACACTACAATTTGGCTTGACTTGCAATACATAAATCCTACCAAAACCAGCTTACAAATGATACCTGAATTAGACTGTAGCAGCAGTCTGGGGGAGCAATTACCAGAGACAGCAGATTAAACTCTTGAACAGCAGATCTAAGGGTGGATGAGCCTTGCCAAATCAGAAGCTGTCCTGAGCATATGCAGAAACACAAGTTAAGTGCTTGGGAGACCCTTTCTTGGCAAAGCTAGAGGATGTGAGTGCTTAAAGTCAGATTCTACACTTGGACTTGGCACCTAAACTCTATTTAAGTCTCACTTCAGAGCTAAAAAGGGCATTATGCACTTGATCTGTTCTCTTTTCTTTGTTTCTTTGGAAAACAGGGAAATTGGTTTTTAGTGCTGCTCTAGAGCTGCTGCCAAAAAACGTCTCCTAAGAGGCAGGGAAATACCTGTGAAAGGGGTTTCAGCTGTTACCTTCTTTACAGCAGTGACAAAAGGGTAGCTGGACTATGAAGTACTGGCACACTGTGACAAAGGAGACAATGACAAGGACCCCAGACTTACACAGATCCACCCTCACACAACACAACCTGACAGGTGAACTTGGAGAGGAACAGAGAAACACCTGGAAGACAAACAGTGAGGTTTCCCTGAAGCCTTGAAGAGAGGCAACTGCTGATTCTGAATGACACTTCTGATTCCTTAGGAGCAAGTCTGCTTAAAAATGGGAGATATGTAAGCACAAACACACTAGTTTACAGACAGGAGTAAAGCTGTGGTGCTTCCTACCATATAATTGGAGTGCCTCCCAGTTGAAAAGTTACACTGTCCAACAACAGACTGTAAGATCAGGGAGGCTGTAGTGTTCTCAGTCTACAGAGGGGTCTGAAGCACGGAGAGATCAAATGGCAAAGCAAGGAACACAAGAAAAGGGCCTTGATGAAATGGGACTTGCACACTAGTCCCTGAAGACTGACTAGGCTGCTCTGCTCTTGCAAGCTGGATGGAGAGATGTGTGCATCTCCTCACAAGAGAGAGCTGCAAACTAGGAGACCACTCTGGCTTGTAAAAGTTTCACTGAAAATGTTCACTTGCTGCTGTGTATTGATTTTTGGCAGGGAGACCAACATGTAACCCATGGATAAGACCAATTATAATGCCTCTGAAAAAAAGAAAACTTGTCATGATTGAATTATTACAACTCTGTCCTCCGCATGCATGGTAAAGTCAGGAGAAGTCTCTCAGGAAGCAAAAGAATGTGGCTGAAGGCTAAAAGCATCAGAAGAGGTGTCATTCAGGGAGCTAAAATAAAACCACTAAGTAGCTTGGTGACCCCAGCAGCAGGCAGTCAGAGCTATGTCTTGGAGGGTCCACTTAACCCTGGAGCATGTCCCTCCATCAGCTGTTTGAAGGAGCTGTTTCAAAAATGCATGTCATCAAAGAGGCTGCTAAGATGAAATTGCAACTGGTAGCCAAGCACATGCTTCATAAAAAATGCTCTTGAAGCACAGAACCCAAACTAAAAAAAAAATAGTTCTTGTTGTTCCACAGTGTTCCTTAAACAGCAGATGGGGAAAATAGTTGCGTGGAAATGTTAATGAATGAAATCCAAACTGCTATCTCCAAGCTTTCAACTGCATGCCACTGGTGGGTCATTCACCAATGTTTGGTTTATTGGCCTATTTTTTTCCTCTCTAGACTTCTGTGCCTAAAGCACTCAGTTATGACAATGGCTTGGTTTTCACAGCAACTGTTCCCATATGCTCCTGCTGGAACTGTAGTTTTCAGAGTCTCTAAAACAAGTCTGCTTCTTTGAGTGGTTAAAGATGGCTTTTAGTTGTGTAACTTTCAAGCATCCCATATCAGAGAGCTTATGCCAAGTGGAGAAAGTTACAGCAGATCTCAGGCAGTTAGTAAGTCCTGCCAAACCCCAGGGGACAGCTTATTCATCAGATTTTAGAAACTGAAAACTGTGTGTTTGCTATCTGTGAGTTGCACAGGCAGGCAGTAATCTTGTCAGGCGTGAGCACTGCAAGGAACACTGAAGACAATGATTAGTTTTTGTCAAATGGCAAGTGCCCAGCCAGCTGGGCTAAGTGTGCTGGACATCCCTAATGTGGGCTGGCCTCCTCGGTGGCCACAGAAGCTGCTGGTACCAAAGCAGATCACATTTTGGGCATCGTGGAGAAATGATGTGCTGAGTGGTACCCTGCCAACCAACGCCAGCACTGAGCAACTTGGTCTTGACCAACATTTTGCCAGTCAGCGTTAACTGGTCAAACTTGAGTCCTGCTCTGTTTTGGGCATGTTTTCCTTGCTTTGAGTTGATCTGTTGGCTGTGTAAAGCTGCCTTGGAATGTTAATGAAATGCTATTGAGGGAATGTAGATGGTATACACATTGGGTTTTCTATGGTAGGCATAAATTCTGACCTGCTTGTCTTGTTCCTTTACCAGAGGTCTAGGAATTTATTTGCACTTTATGGTCCTTCTTTTGCCAAGGAGGGCAAGGCAGATGTGCTGGTATCTGCTTTTTATAAATAGCCAACTGCATCTGATTGGCCTCACCAGGATCCAGCTGCCAAGGCAGTGGAGTGCCTGATGGACATCCATTCAGGAGTAAGCAGTGAAGATAGACTTTGTTTTCAGACTTTTTTTCAGGGAGACCATGTTTGCCAAGCTGTGACAGTTTGTGTGTCCTGAACTTATTGTGGAGGGAATAGCTCCTATATAGCCTAGGGGAAATGTAGTTTTTAAAATACCATATCTGATTTATCAGGGAGAGAGTTTGTTACTGCCAGTTAGCCACTTAGCAGATAAACTTGCTGGGCATTTTTGCTCTCATGCCATTCCATCCCAGTCAGTGCAGGTGAGGACCTACTTCAGGCTGCTTCTGGGCTGAGCAATAATAACTTCAACAGGCTATGGAAATCTAGATTTTGTCAACTTGGCCAACAACAATTTGCCAGTTTTCTGGAACAAGAGTTGAAGTGGGCTAGCTCTGCTTCATGTATTTCACATGTTCTGAGCCTTAAAATAACACTGTACAATCCAATATATGGCTTTGATTGCTCAGCTTCAGAGCTGGCTGTGGTACAGGCCTAGGTCAGCTAAGTGGTGGGAGATGACAATACAGGCATGGACCTACTGCTTGGTGTGCCTGTGCTGGTCAATGGAAGGCACACACTTGCAGCTTTGAGGCTTATACATTTAAACTGCCATCTCTATCCATCCCTTTTCTATGACAAGAGTGTCAGAGCAGGAAGATTATTCCAGCTCCCTCTTCTCTTGACCTTCTCCATGGCCAGAAGCAGCCAGCCCCAGGCAGGTCCTGCTCTCTGGTCCTCGAGTGCCAATATTCAGCATTGTCTCTGGAAATAAGAGGCACAATTACCAGGGAGAGAGTAGATCCCCTTTGCAGACATCCACTGAAATGCCCCAGTGTCACTTGTGCATTGGCTGGCTGTCAGGAGGATGATCAGCCTTGTTTTTAGCTACAAAGGGTGGGCTAGCTTCCTTCTCTGGCCTTTTCCCCTCAGAGGAATACTGTTACACACACACGCCTCAGCTGGAGCAGCAACTTAAACCACTTTCTTGCCCAGGTACCTGAAGCTTTGGGGAGACAAAGAACTACCCTCAAGAGTCTATGGGATTCAAATCATTTTCAGCAGATAGCAAACCAGGAAAGAGGTGTCTTGTTTGTGTGGAAGCCAAAGAGAAGGAAGGTTAGTCTTTTCACAGAAATACAAGGACTTCACAATCTCACTCTCTTATGAAAATGAAGTCAAACAGATACAGTGTCAGTGAAGAAGAGCAGAAGCTCTCTTGAATCCACTGGGCTAGCATCCACTGCCAGCAATGATTCAAATCCCAAATATTTCACTATTTTAAGCAGCCTGAGTTTCTTATAAGCCCCTGACAGCACTGTTATGGATAAATGCCTAGTGTTAGAATCCAAAGAACAACAGCATGCAAAAAATGGGATGTATGGGAAGTACTACATGCTTTCCTTATGATTTACCTGCACTATATCTCTGATAATTAGGCATCATTGCTCTGAGTGCCAACTGGGTCATATGAGGTAAAACATTTATTGAGCAGACTTTTCTCACCAGACATTGGCAGCAAGAGTTGAATATGACATCTTTTACTAGACACTAGTTTCTGGTTCTCTGGCTCTGTCTTACAAATGTGGTTGCCGAGAAGCTTTGGCATTCTTTTCTAACTAGGATTATTCAGAGTTATAATTTATTTGTGCTCCTGTGCTTTTCTTGTCTTGACTGAAATAAAATAAAACTAACTCCAGAGATGTCATATTTCTGTTTAACACCAAGAAAAATACTGTCAACGTAAAGAGGTCAAGGGGATAGAATACCTAGAGGTAAGAGGAGGAAGATGGAAGTTTTAGGAAATTAAACTGAGGTAAATAGCTAACATATGAGTCTTTCTGAAATGGTCACTTTGAAATGAGGTATCCCAGACTCCTGAAAGAACGTGAAAAATGTGGTGTTAATATGACATATCCACTTAAAAATAAGGAATCAGCTTTGCTTTTAAAAATCTGTGCTTGAACTTAACTCTATGAGCAGTCAATTCCATTACAGTACTGTGTACACAGATTGGAAGGTGAGGGTTTAGTGGGAACATGTTTCTGTGAAAATGAGTTCCACACTGATAAAAACCCCTCAGGACCCTGTTCTTAACCTCAGCCCTCAGTGGCAGTGAATTTAAGATCTATAAAACTTGTTTTCTAACTAGCTGGCCATTAGTGTATGCTATTCTCATTTTCTTTCTGGTGGTGTGATTCCAAAAAAAAAAAAATGACATGCCTTAGTTAATATCTTTTGTTGCAGGAGTACTTTAGATCTCCTTCTGTTAATCAGATGTGTGATTTTAAGTCAGTTTTCAACACCAGTTTTGCACATTGCTGTTCATGTGGCCCTGGTTTGTCAAGCCTTAAGAAAACCTCCCTCTGGTCAATTTGGAGTTGGTAACTTCTCCAAATCATGCAGGAGGATGACTAAAAGCATGGCACAGATAAATGCTCTACTTATCTGTTCCAGATCTTTTCAAGTATCACCAGACAGACACCAAAAGTTCATTGAATCCAGGTTGCTCTGCATTTCAGTCAAAATGCCTTGATTATCATAATCTTTTTTGCCTGTTCAAAAAGGTTTTGAAGGCACGGTCTCCAAAAAGTGAGAAGGTGCTGCAAAGAGGAGATGTGTGTACTGTTCCTCACAGAGCACTGTGGCAGGAAAAAAGGTGGAGATTCAGAGGAGACATAGGAAAGCTTTCAAATCATCAAGTCCTTGTTTTTCTGCAAGTGTAGAATTGCAAGGAATAGCTTACAAACAAAATCTACATATTGTAACTAATCTTTTGATTTTAGTACCAGGCTTGAAAATATTGTCATATAACTCTGAGAAGCAGAGATCACTCTGTTTCATAGACATTTCTGTCTATACCCAGTGATACCTTAACCAAACACAACACATTGAAAAGAATTCTGTTACCTTGGACAAAATAAGAGGCATCAACCAGACACTGTTATTATTCTGAGGGTTTTGGGTCAGACTACTGATGAATACTTAACAGCACATGTTTTCTATGTAATATTTTAATTAGAGAATTTCATACACTATCAACGTGTCCAGCATGCTATTAAAGACCAGTTTTTGACAGCTCTGATCATCAAAAAATTAGAGGGATACCAGTGAAGCCACATATCAAGCCAAGAATTAAGCTCAATAAAAGATTGCAGAGTAAATCTTCATCTAACCTACTTCATACTTCCTACTTCATATTTACAAATATGAGGGGAAAAAAGGAACACAGGTCTTCACCAATGCTGCTGATAAAATTATTAGCAACTAACAGAGTTAATAAATGCCCTGTTTGTTCTATAGCTTCTGTGGGAGACACTCAACAAGTTTGTGTCACGCCTCAACACAAACCTAGAGAAAACCTGCTGAAGTTAATTGTGTGTGACAGGCTTAAATTTGGTGCAAAACCCAACTTTGGCCCAGTATTTGTTCTAAAAATATAGCCGTAGAGGGGAAAAAGAGGAATGTATTTAGCAACTTAACATGCATTGGACAAGGAGAGGTCTGAAGAGTGCAGAATGGAAAATGGCAAACATCTTTCACAAACACAGGAATTGCCCCTCTCTCACAGGCCTGGAGAGCTTGCATGTGTGGTACAAAAATGTGTAATGGAAACCTGGGGAACAAAGAAGCCTTTTCAGGCTGAGGATTCCAGCTGTTTGCAGACTGTGGAAGAGAAAACAGACTTTATTCAATGTCTGCAGATGTTTCCAAACTTTCATAGTCTAAAATTTAAATTCAGTTACCTAATCAATATTAAATATCTGAGGAAAAAAATATGTTGCCCATTGGACACAGATTAGGCAGTGAGGAAAACAAAGGATACAGACATTCTCAGGCAGAAAGAGCTGGTGGCTCAGAGGCAGCAGCAGATGAAAACAATGTCTGCAGACAGCCCGTGCTGGAATGATAAATGAACATTCATTTCTCAGCTACACTGATGCAACTCCACTGGCTTTACTGGAGTGCAGTGCAACTCAAGTGTAGTTTACCTACTAGGCCTGATTATCTGTAAATAAGGACAAATTGTATTCATGCTTACATAGTTACACTCTTAAAACAAAGCTAAGTCAAAGGACAATGGGTTTCAGAGCCTTTTGCCTGTCACCCTTGAAGCACAGAATTCCTGCAAGAGGAAGTAGTACCAGTAGGGATCATATGAGGTTGTACCACAGGAGATGCTGACTAAGGAGCAGGGGTAGGACAGAATTGTCTTGCTTTTATGAACACTACTTTTGTGCCATCTCAAAACTCCACGTAAGTCATGATTTGCTGGTGCTATGGTTCAGTTTTTAGGGTAAAGGACCAAAACTCTCATGGCAGAGAGGTTGGAACTGGGTGATCCTTGTGGTCCCATCCAACCCTGACAGATTCTGGTTCTGTTTTAGCAGAGGACTTAGTGTTGGCTTGATGGTTGGACTTGATGATCTTAAAGGTCTCTTCCAACCTAAAGGATTCTATGATTCTAAGTACAACTTTAGTGGAGCCAGGGTGTGATCCTGGATCTATCTACAGGACTTGCAGCTGACAGAACACCACAAACAATGTGTTTTAAAGGTTTGGCAACAAAGTTATATGCAGCCTGAAACTGAAACCCAGATTTTCTCATATCCCCTCAAACTGGCATTGACTTTGACTTTTTGCAGGGAGTAACTAGGCTTTTTCATATGGCATCAACAATATCAACAATTCTTTTACTGACAAGGCACATGCAGAAAGGAGTGAAGCCTCTTTTTGCCTGACAAGTAGATGTATTTCCAGCTGGTGTGCACCACAAGATCCCTCTACCAGCTCTGACTTCTGCACGCATCTGCTGCAATGCTTATGCCAAAGACTGGTATCGCTGTTCCCCTGAAAAGAATTTGATCCTTCAAGCACTACATTTTGTGGAGACAGATCAAAGAAAGCCCTTTGCTAAATTATTTCAAGGGCAGATGAATCTGCAATGTTAAAAGACTCCTAAATGCAGCTCACCTCAACCCTACCATGCTAGGCTGAGTTATGACATTGAGAAGTCTTTCCTTGCTACCTAATCTCACATGATGACATCAGCCCAGAGATGCTGAAAAAATATGGGAAGAGTGGTGGTTCCTCTCTGAATTTGGTAAAGAAAGAGAGAAGATGGTGTCCTTTGCAATTTGTGAGGGTTTTTTGTTTGCCACCATTGTGGAGACTAAGGAAACTTCAGATTGATATGCTTCTTATTGACTTCTGAAGAGGACCAGGCACTGCATGAGTTAAAGCCTCTGGATAAAAGCAGTTCAGGTAAACAGCTGTTCTTTGGAAAACCAAATTCATACAAGAATGAACCCACAAGTTTTGGCATGATCTACATGAGATAGTTCAGTAAAACAATACAAGCTTACTTGGTTTATTGTTATATAAAGTTTAGTTAAAAGGTTTCTAATTTTCTTCATGTGTTTAAAAAAAAA